>NC_056735.1:511440541-511740541 GCF_019279795.1 Protopterus annectens | reverse complement strand
TATATATATATATATATATATATATATATATATATATATACATATATATATATATATATATATATATATATATATATACATATATATATATATATATATATATATATATATATATATTTATAGTGACATCAGAGTTCAAAATCACAGGAAATATTTAAAACAACATTACAGGACAGTCTCAAATAAATAAAGAAATATATCTAAGCTAAGCTTTGCTATATTCCTGACTATATCTAAGAGAATTACTACACCCTAGTTAACTTACTTACAAAGCAAGGCAGATGTGGTGAATGGACTCTAGCTGATGTTGTCAGGTCAAAGACAGAATATAGAATGCTGTGTTTCTCTCAGAGACTCCTCAAATTAATATCTCAGATATTACTGCTGGAATAGCTTGCAGAATGACATCATTTCTTGGCATCTGACTCTATTCCAGGTGAAACCCTAACTGCTGGAAGCTAGCGGTATTTAGCATCTACCTGTGAAAATACATAGACCTCAGATCTTTGGCAAATGCTGGAAGTCATAAAACAATAAAACAGTTCCAATACAATACAGAAAGCTTCTCAGTACAGACATTGTGTCTGTAACTGCTATAAAGTAATTTTTTTCTGAAGTTTTGCTGGACTGAAGTTAACCTCCTGTGTTCCAGTTTCCACTGTTAAAATATATGCATTTAACCAGTTACAATACTGTATGTACATTTCTGTTCTCTTCCATCCGGGTACACTGTGGATACATCTTTAAGCTCAGTACTTTATAAAGTACCTTTTTAACACACGTCTGTACAAACAAGTTTGATGTACATATGACATACAGTTCAAATACAGTTGTAGCACAAGCATTTTATATGAATCATGTTGCTATCCATAAATGAAATATAATTGTTTACAAAATTCCAGATAGCTGGGCTGACAGTATCTCCCTTTGTCACATTGGAATTACATGAATTGCTGCAAACTCACATCATGACATCCACTAGTAAAGTCAAATGACTCCCCCCAAAAAAAAAATTCTGAACACAGACTGGTTAAAGGCCACCTATATTGGAATCCTGGAGTCACATGAGAATCTGTTTTTGTAACATTAGATCCTTTCACTCTTATTATTAATTCCAGGTTCTCCTAAAAAGATAGCAAAAACTGGCCATTTTATGTGACATGTCTTAAGACATATTAGCTGGTTTGTGAGACTTAGGGCCCAATTCCAAAAGACTTGCTCTCAGTGTAAGTCTTTTGGAATCTGACCCCTGGTGTAAGCCTGTTTACAGATAAGCCTTACATCAAAGTAAGTAACTTGCACTAAGAATAAGTTTTTTAGAGTTAGGCAGACTTACACTGAGAGTAAATCTTTCAGAATCTGTCCCTTAGCCAATGCTAGAATGGCTTCTTATTTATTCTAAAGTACACACAGAAGGTCACTCAGGTAATACATAAATTACCAAGGTATTCCTTATATGCAAAGAAGTTTGTCTGAACTATGAAAACAAGCTGTGTGTTTTAAAACAGAAGGAAGACTTGTTTACCTGACTATACAATGATTATATATATAAAAGTGCATTTTAGCTTAAGGTAACTTGGTTAAAGCTTATATGGCTACCTTAGAATTAAATTGTTCAAGCAAAAATGGCAATACATTTGCAGTACAAGGGAACATGTTTCTACAATTTCTGCCACCATTGTAAAGTCACTGTGCTAACTATGTGTACATAATTTGACAGGCAGATAACAAAAAGTACTGTTTTTCTTGACTGTATATTCTTTATATATGTAAATATTTATTATGAAAATAGGAAATCTCATAAATGTCTACATGTCCAATTTCCTAACTAATATGAGAATGGAAAGGTAAGAGCACATTGGTGGTTCAAAGTGGCTGTGTTTTTATTCATCTACTGCTGTTGAAAGGTAAATGTTTATAGGTTCATACGTTCATATGTAAGTACTGGGCTAGATGCCCTTGAAGGCCATTTTAAGCCTAGCCAGTTCCTTTTTTTTTGCTCAAATTAATCTATCCCATTTGATTAGAGATTGGTCTTACCCATCCCATGGTCAATAATTATATATTACCCCTAGTTAGAATAACTGGTATCATACCACAAATAAATTGAAGGGACCCATGCATGGGATAAATCATTTGGGAGCTACCTCTGTTTATTAGTAGTGCAGGAGGTAAATTGCCTATTTCCTACCCATAGATCCAATTTGTGTTTGAATATGGACAGAGATGATCTTTGTTTTATGTGGATGGGGGATCTGTTCCAGAGCAGCTGTATCCTCTGTGAGATATATATCTGTCCCTTCAAACTGTTCTAGTGATGCTGAAGAAGAAGTTTGTATCCCTAGACAAAGTATTTCTAATGCCATTTGACTTGCTGATGTGCAGTAAATTCATCAGTACTGGGTCAGAAGATGCCTTTTATGCCAGACACAGGTCACATCTTAACAGTCTGTAGGATACCGTGTATAGTCAGACCATGTAAGGCATGTGGTTTAGGACTTGTATCCTTTTAATAAGGTATCACTGTGGGTGTTCTAGTTGTTGCTTGTTTCTGAACAAATACATGGCAAATGGGGCATTATATTCAATGACTGGCCTAATGAGGGATGAATAAAGTGGGGCAATGACATCCCTAGATCTGGACACAATACCCTTGTTTATAAGCTGTTCAATATAGAAAGACTTACTTACAACAATGGACACATGTTGGTCAAAAGTTAGGTCACTGACCTCCTAAGTTCCCAAATCCTAAATTACTGGGTGAACTCTCAAGGGCCTATTGTTAATGTGGTAGCTCCCTGGGACAGATGACTTCCCGGAGTATACAATAATACAGTTTTGCTGTCTAGTTTTAATCCATGATTTTGGCACCAGTTATTTATTTTGGGACAAATATTTCTGCAGATTGGCAAAGTCATGTGGGGATTCAATGACTACTCCCATCCTGCAGTAATCTACAAACTTAACCAGCCGGAGCCCTTTGGTATTTACTTTTACTTCAGAAAAGTGGATGCCAAACAGAAAAGATCCCGGCACGGAACCCTGGGGACTCTGCTGGTGACTGGTCTCTTTGCGGAGGTAACTCCACTGTTTTAATTTTCTACATCCAATCTGTGAACCAGTTGGCACTCCAGTGGGTGACATAGGGGATAATTCTCAGGTATTTAGCTTTTCTGCTATGCCTGAGTGTAGAAACATGTCAAAAGCTTTGGCAAAGTCGAACTATGCAGTGTATATCATTTTTTATTCATCCTTTTCTTTGGTAACCTTTTCAAAAAAATCCACCAGGTTGAGTAAGCATGACGTGTCTTTGAATAATCCAAACTGAGAAGGGTCCAATGTTTGGAAGTTCCATATGTCCTGACTGATTAGTTCCATGATAAGTCTTTCCATTATGAACCACAATATCAGATTATTTTTATCATGTTTAATGAGTCTTAAAAAATCTTTTATTGGGTCAGCAATCATCCATTTTGTTATTTTCCTGTATAAGTACATGCTATCATAGTTATTTGGGGCCTGTCACCTTTCACTTCACACAGATCTTCCTACTGCACTACAGGGAAAGGTATGACTAAGCAAAACTACCTGTATTCTTTAAGGTGTTTTCCATTTAAGAGGTATGACCCTCTTGTGGCACAAGTAGTCACACTCATCAATGAGTTATACATATCGATACGTTTCAGGTTTTGTTAACATGAGCTAGTTTGGCTTTTGTATACCACTATGCTTGGAATAGGTCCCTGTGATAAACATCTCCTAAAATGTTTGAACTGCTTAGAAATTCTGATAGATCATACACAATGTAAATTTTTCAATTGCCAGTCTGTGGTATCGATCAAAAAACTGTCTTGATAATTTATTTTTCTCCCTGGTTGTTTACTCTTATAAGCCCAAAGTATGAAGCTGATTAATTGTTTGGATTGGGTCACTGTTTTAGTTAGCATAATCACATTTTACAAGTGGATAAGGTTTATTGTTTAAAACTTTGCATTCAGATGTGTAATGTTATGTATTTCCTTCTTTCTGACAGTTTCTGACAATTTGGTTTAATGCTGTAGTTAACTCTAGATTAACTCAGTCATGTGGGGATTCAATGACTGCTCCCATCCTGCAGTCATCTGCAATCTTAACCAGCCGGAGCCCTTTGGTATTTACTTTTACTTCAGAAAAGTGGATGCCAAACAGAAAAGATCCCGGCACAGAACCCTGGGGACTCTGCTGGTGACTGGTCTCTTTGCGGAGGTAACTCCACTGTTTTAATTTTCTACATCCAATCTGTGAACCAGTTGGCACTCCAGTGGGTGACTCTGGCTGGTTAAGTTTGCAGATGACTGCAGGATGGGAGCAGTCATTGAATCCCCACATGACTGAGTTCATCTAGAGTTAACTACAGCATTAAACCAAATTGTCAGAAACTGTCAGAAAGAAGGAAATACATAACATTACACATCTGAATGCAACGTTTTGAACAATAAACCTTATCCACTTGTAAAATGTGATTATGCTAACTAAAACAATGACCCAATCCAAACAATTAATCAGCTAGGAATAGGTCCCATGGAGGTTAGACCTATCTATTTCTTTTTTAAGTCTGTTAATAAATCATATATTTGGTACTTCAGTAAGGTCTCCTGTGCATAATGGTTTTGTGCATCAAATACTAGGACATCCCTTTTACTGTTTTGCTTAAATTTTGTACTGACATATTTGTTGGAACATGTATTTAGAATTGTCACAGCCAATTTCTGTTGGACTCTTAGCTGCATGCCAGTCAGCATTTCATCTTTGAATCTTAAGGGTATTCTGCTTTCAGCCAAATGGACATTATTCTGGCATTTCCTCGTACAACTTAAATACTGACATAGAATGCATACAAGGAAACACCACTGTAACAGATCAGCTTGAATTTACTAAAAACAATTGGGCTTCATATTTATTTGCAGTATGTGATTTCAATAATAAAAGAGACATTGCCATTATTCAAAAATAAAGTTTGATAAAGTTAGTGTAGTGAAACAATATGAAAGTTAGCATTATACTCTTGGAATATACTTATAAAGAACTAGATAAACTCATTAGTTTGACCTCAGTAAATGCATCATATGACAGTAAACATCTCTATGTATATTTTACCTGTCATACTCAGTAAATAGGAGACAGAAACCTAACCATAGGGCATATTCTAGTTCAAGAAGCTCAGTAACCATCTACAACTTAACTGAAATCTCAATGTTATGAAGTCTATTAGATATCTGTGACTTAACTATCCTCATAAGACTCTTGTACCTGGAAATACATGACTTTACATTTTATTCACAGTTGCACAGAATGTGGGTGACACTAATTCTTTTTCTAATCTCCACTTCACATGTCCACCTGTTTCTGACTTCATAGTAAATTCTATGTCCTTCTCAGAAAATGTTATGATATCTGCATACCTGAACTTTTCAAATGTTCAGTTTCTCCCTGATAACTAGAAATATAATTCTAACTTATTAAGGACAGATGCGGTCCTGCTTAAATGAAGAATTGAGCTAAAGAGTTGAATAATGTATAGAAAGGTATGGGTTTGCCTGCAATATAAAATGGGCTTCTCTAAAACTGGTTATCTAAGGCCTAATTAGTACAACAGCCTAATGCAAGAAAATCATTCATAATATAGTTTCTGAGGGAAAATAAGCCCTACAGGATATATGCAAATTTACACTGAAATGTATGCACCCCTGTAACCAGAAAAAAAAATAATAAAAATGACATGCTGATAATAAATTGCATTTCAAAAAGTATACTGTATTAAGGTATACTGAATGGAGGAACATCCCTTCTAAATTTCTTACCTATATTCTAAAAAAGTAAATTTCCTAATAATATCCAAAAACCACCTCAGAAGGAATGTCATTAACCAAATCACAAGTTATTCTGAAAGTATATGTTGAGGCATGGAAAAAAAATACACTGACTAACCAATGTATGTCTTCACAGGACATTGGCAGGTTTCTGCACTTATTTAACCCAGCTCTAAGACTAACTGACTTGATGAGTAAGTTGGATGTACCCTTTAATTTAAGTAAAATATATGAAAGCCTAGATTAATAGTTTAAAACCATCTGAAGCCTCAGGCACTAAAGGCTGTACTCCCCTCTTCTATAAAATATTTAAAAAAAAACATTCTCCTCTTTTCAGAGTTATTCAATAACATTTGGGAATATAGAGTCAATGCTCCCTTTCTGAATCAATGAAGAGAAATATTTATGTTGAAGCTTAATTCTGATGTATCTTTAATTAAAAAACATAGACCCATTACCCAAGTTAAAATAAACATAAAGTTAATGACTATGATCATTGCCAAAATAGAGCTGTACTGCCAAATTTATGATTGTATGTTTCTAAGCAGGTTTCATATATGGATATCAAAGCACAGGTAATAGCCTAATATTGCAATCAATGCTTCATCACAATTGAACAACCAAATATAGGTTTATAGGTTCATAGGTAGGTACTAGGCTATCTGTCCGAAGGCATTTATAAGCCTAGCCAGAATGTGTTGGCTTTCGCCGCCCCCTTAGATTAGTTCCCTGTGCCTCTATCCAGCAGAGCCACTGAAGTGATCCCTGCAGACCACCCAACCATTCCGAATTACTCGGTTTTTACCGAGTTCTGGGGTCCAAATGAAGGGGTGCCACGATTCCCAAGTGGCACCCCTTCATTTCCGATTTATTTTACCTTTTCTTTACCTTTTTTAAACCTTTTTTAAACTTTCGCGCTGTCGGAGCTGACGTCATAATGTGTGCGATGACGTCAGCACCGTCAGGCTACCAGCCAGTCGGAATTGAGCTCAAGGAGCTCACATCATCATTTCCGGCTGGCTGGATTTGAATTACAAGCTGGCGGGAAGAAACGTTTTCTGTGCAGGTAGAAACTTTTGTGCCACAGCATTTGAAAGCCACCACCAGGAACCCAGGAAAGTATATGCAAGCAGCCGAGAAACATCAGGGCAGGACGACCGAGAACAAGAGCAGACAGACCAGCCGACTACTCAGGGTAAGATTGTGTGTGTGTGTGTGTGTGTGTGTGTGTGTGTGTGTGTGTGTGTGTGTGTGAAGTTAATGAAACTGGAGTACATATTCATTTTAGTGTTATTACCTACATGTGGCTATGTGTAGCACATGCTGTTAGTGAGTGTAGCTAATACTCTGAGTGACGGACAGCAAGAGGAGTGTATGTAGGGAGTGTGTTGGACGGGTTTGTTAGTGCATATCTTTCGGAGCACTGTTGATTCATTTTCCATCAGTTAATTATTCTGCCTTAGTGGTTTAAGCACAACTTGTATCAGAATGAATACAGAGATTTATATTCTGAGTAGTGTAGCAGTTCTTTCAGAGTTTTTTCATTTATTTAACTTTGGAAACTAAAATAATGTAAGAATAGTTTGTTTGCTGTAGGAAAATTGTTGTGCTCTCACCCACATGTATGCACACTGCACTTTAATAGTATACCACCCTTTTTTTTGAAAATGAGCATGTGACATTCTGTTTTTTTTTTTCCTCTCTCTCTCTCTCTCTCTCTCTCTGTCTCACACACACATACACACACACACACACACACACACACACACACACACACAGAAGCTCACACTACACTACACTTTGTGGTGCATTATTTAGTCATTTGCTTGGGATGTTTCATTTGCATGCTAGAATATTAACTTATTTATTTTCTTGCTGATCAAAGAGTTCTTATTAATCTGTTGCTGCTGCTTAAATATGTCATTGTGCCAGCAGTTAAGGTGTAGATACTTTAATAAATGCTCGTCCAATGCTTGACTGCACTTCACTTGTTATATTACCAGAGGAAAAATCATTTAGCCATTTTTATTTGGACAGAGTTGCTAAGGAAGACATAGCTTTCAACTTTCAGTTTGCAAAATGAACTCTTATGTCGCACAATGTGGAACACTTTTAACTAGGAAGCTCACAGCATGATTGTTAACTATTTCCTTGTATTTTTGGTGAGGTAGTATGAGATATTGTTCAGTATTTACCACAGATATTTGTTAAAACAATTCTTAAAAAATGTCTGCCAAATCCTGTCAATGTGGAAGAGTGGGAAACATGATTTTTTTTGCCAAAAAATGAGGAATGTTCCTCATAGAGGCTGAAAGTGTGTGTGTGTGTGTGTGAAAATGCCCCCTTTATAATACACCTGGTGGCTAGATGTACTCAGGCTCAAACCCTGTACCCTGGGTATAGGATAAAAAGAGCCTAATGTCCCTAGCCACCACTTGTGAATTTTTTGTTCTGTTCCCCATACACTCTGTGATTTCAGGATGTTTGTGACAATTTACTGAAGGTTGAATTTGATTAATGACAGGCATTTGAATTTCAGACTTCACATTCTTCAGAAAATAAATGGTAGCAAAAAACTTTTATTCTAGCAATTTTCTAAGTGTTTAAGATCAGTATTTGAAAATTGTACCTAATGTGGGGCAAGTTTCAGTCTTCCTAGCTTTTGGGAAACAAGCTGCTGATTTGGCATAGTGGTATGTTCTGACTGTAGTGCACAGTCATGTGTTCAAGACTTGGCAGTGAAATGCATGGTGGTAACACAGCATTTTATTCTAGCAACTTTAACTAAATTATACGCAATGTTTAAAATGTGTCCCTGGTTTTTGGACTTTTTGCCCCCCCCAAAAAAAAAATGTAAATTGAAAATGAGTGCAAGATGCCTATGCCTTATACTACTGTCATTCTATTTTTATATGTATATTTGTGTGTGTGTGTGTGTGTGTGTGTGTGCGCAAGTAGACTTTTATGATGGAAATGTTCTGAATTGGGCAGTTTTGTCATTACTGTTTCATGCATTTCGTTTCATTGCCTGCTGAAAAAATCTTCAAATAAATTTAAAATATGCTCTGTCAAACAAGTATGCTGTATTATACAAGGAATATAATTTACTAAAGTCAGGAAGGTGTGTCAAAGAACACATGTATGTTTCTTGTTTTGTGTGCAAGCAAGGGGCCAGTGATTTGAAAACAACCCAAAGGTAATCTCAATCCACCACTGGCATGATGCATTTTATATGGCTGTGATGTAGGTTTCAATGCTATTTTAATGAATGTGAGTTTCAAGGGCAGAGAAGTTTTAATGCCAAGTCTATTTTCATTGTGAGACAGTATTACTTTGTTTAACAGATGTCTATTGGTGTTTGTGCATTGTTCTGTAAAGTGTAAAAATAAAGTACAAATCATTGTAGAAGTAAAGCAGTATGCACACACTAGTGTTTATGGTAAATGGGGAAAAATAGACAGGTAATGGGACATAGAAATGGCTGCAGGGAGAACTCTGGTGCCATATTTTGGTTGTCTGTTCTTCATTTTGCAGGAAAGTTGGTATCCCACAATTCCACTGGAGTGGGCGGGGTTACATAATTATGTATGGAAATTTTATGTTAAACAGCATACAGATTTGTACCTATTTTTCATGGGCCTTGAACAGATTTTTGATGATCCAAGGTTGAGTGGTACATCCCCGAGGTAAACTTTCTGTTTCCCATCCACTCATCAAGGTTTCTTTTGAAGAGTGTTAGCAAGGAGCTCTGCCTAATGTAGATTGGGATCTTGTTCCAAAGCATGGGAAGTCTCTGTGACAGGAATCTATCCCTCCAGCACGTCCTGTTTATTGTTGTGGTGAGGTTTAGATCCCTAGAGCATGTGGTTCGCAGGGATAAGGTTTTCTTTAGGTGGAGCATGTCCATCAATTCTGGGTTGGACATGGCCTTGTATGTCAGGCAGAGATCACCTCTGAGTAGGCGGTATGCAACTGAGTACAGCTGTAATTTCTTCAGTCGAGCTGCATAGGGCATCTGTTTGAGGCCAGTGATCCTCTTGGTGAGGTACTTCTGTGGTTTTCCAGCTGTTGCAGGTGTCTTGTAAGGTACATCCGAAATGGGGCGTTGTAGTCTATGATGGGTCTGATGAGTGATGAGTAGAGGGGCACAATGACCTCTTTTGATCTGGATGCGAACCCTTTTGTGATTAGGTGGGCCACGTAGAAGGATTTTTTAACCACTTTGGCAATGTGATTATCAAAGGTGAGATTACTATCTACTTGGGTCCCCAGATCCCTTATTATGTCTTCCGTATTTAGGGGACTACCACCTATGTGGCAGTTTGTGGGTACTTTGTTTTTTCCAAAGGGGATGACTATGCACTTTTTGGCATTTAGCTTGAGGCCATGATTTTGACACCAGGTATCCGTCTCAGTGAGACCCTTTTGGAGGATGTCAGTGTCAGCCAGAGAGTCATTTATAGCCCCTAGTTTGCAGTCGTCTGCGAACTTGGTCAGCCATAGTCCTCCTGTGCTTGCCTGTACCTCTGAGAAGTATATGCCAAACAGGAGGGCTCCTAGGACTGAGCCCTGGGGAACGCCACTTGTAACTGGTTTAGAGTCGGACCTAGCTCCTGCAACTCTCACTCATCTTGTGACGTAGGGGTTTATGTTCAGGCTGGTGAGCTTGTCTATAATACCAGAATGGGGAATGGTGTCAAAGGCCTTTGTGAGGTCTAGGTAGGCTGTGTGTACCACCTTTCCCTCATCTATAGCCTTGGTAACTGTCTCAAAGAAGTCCACTAGGTTTAGGAGGCATGATCTGCCCTTAACAAAGCTGAACTGGGTAGGGTCCAGTGTTTGGAGGTTCCCAATGTCTCTGTTAATGAGTTCCATGATGATGTGCTCCATAGCCTTGCAGACCAAGCTAGTCAGGCTTATAGGACGATAGTTCCCGGGGTCTGTTGTGGCTCCACCTTTGTGGAACAGAATAACCATTGGTGTGCACCACTCTATGGGTATGTAGCCTGTGGAGAGGCTGAGTTTGAACAGTGTGTTTAAGTGAGGGGTTAGTTCGTCTTTGAGCTTGTGTAGGAAGCAGCCTGGGACACCGTCCGGTCCCATTGATGCTGTGTTTTTGGCTTTGGAGTGGGTTGTTGTAACCTGAGTGTCTGTGATTTCAGGGACTCTACATTCTTCTAGTATGGTTATGGGCCCTTTTGGGGGTGAGAGAGGTGAAGTTTGTGCTGAACCTGTCTGCCAGGATGTTGGCGATATTGGTCGGTTCAGTGTATTTTGTGCCATTCTGCACTAACTCCGAGCACATCTGAGCATTGCCACTTAGATTCTTGACATAGCTAAAGAATACTTTGTGGTTATCTTTGGAGTCCTTAATTTTTCTTTTAAAGCTCGCCTTGGATGATTTTATGAGGGATCATAGTTTCTTGCTGATACTGATCAGAGATGTCTTCCCTTCTTGGGATTTTACTCTTTTCTGTACTAGTTTCCTCCTTCTATTGTATAGCTTGTTTATGGCAGGAGTCCACCAGACTGGTTTCCTTTTCTTGGAGGAGTGAGTCTTGGTTTTGCTTGGGATGGCATGATCCATGCATTCTTGTAGGTGCCTGTAGAATGCATTAGTAAAGGATTTTGCAGCTTGGACAAAGTTATCCTTCAGCATGGGGGCTTTGAAAATTTCCACCTCGGTCTTAAGTAACGTGAAGTTTGCTTTTGAAAAGTTTTTCATGGTGGTTTTCTTGTCCAAGGGTGGGGGCAGAATGTGGATATCCAAAGTGATTTGTTTATGGTCAGATCTAACCAGCAAGGGGTTGACCTCCGATGTGGAACACTGGTCACCCATGTTGGTGATGACCAGGTCCAATATGTTGTCACCTCTGGTGAGAGTGTTGACCAGTTGAACCAGGGCGTTTGAGTTTATAAAGTCTAGGAAATGTTGGGAAAGGGAGTTAGTACTTGAGTAGTTCTCCCAGTTAATGTTTGGATAATTGAAATTACCCAATATTAGGGTGTTTGGTAGGACCTTTATGTTTCCCAGCGTTTCCAGAAATGTGTAATGGGGGTCTTGGGACATGGTGGGTGATCTGTAGCAAGCTACAATTTGAATTGCAGTTTTGCACATTGTTAGTTGCATGTGGATGATCTCTGAAGCATCGTGCTGTGCCACTAACCTGGAGGTGTGGGTATCCTTGATGAATATGGATATGCCCCCGCCTTTTGTATTTCGGTTTGGGTTCTGTGGCCAAAATGTATGGTATGAGTTGTAGCCTGGTAGTGCTGGGATGCTCTCTGGAGCCTTAAACCAGGTTTCTGTTACTGCACATATATCGATTTTCTCCATACTGAAGAGTGCCTCAAGTGCGTGCATTTTGAGGTTCAGACTTCTGGCATTGAGTAGCATTACCCTCAGTTTTTTTTTTCTTGTGCTATTTACGGTGGTGAGTTTGTCTTTTCAGCCTTGCCTATAAAAGACACTATGAGGGAGGCAAGAGCCTTGGCCAGTGTTAGAAAGCCTAAGGGTGACAGGTGCAAGCAATCTCTAGCGAAGCAGCGTGGCTTGTTGAGCATATCATCCCAGGTGGACAGACACTGGATCCCCTTTGAATAACACCAGAAACTTAGCCAATTGTTGAAATCAAGAATTTTTTTCTTTATACCGTGGTATCATTCTTGGTGAAGGCAGGATGCTACTCAGGGTCAGGGTCATACCGGCCTGGGCTACGTGATCAGAGAGCTATTCCATGTCTCTTTTCATGTAGTCCAGAGAGGTATGGCTCAGGTCATTCACACCAACATGGACAATGACAGAGTCATATTTGTACTTGTTCTGTAGTGACCTGAGTGCTTGTGTTATGTGGCAGATCCTGGCACTCGACAGGCAGCTAACAGTAGCCTTCTCCTTATTCAGCCTAGTGAGTGGGACATCAGTGTGTCTGACTATAGAGACACCTATTACTAGTATGTTGGGTATGTTATTTTGCCTTAAGGGCTGTGATTGCATGGCACACTGGTTTTGTGAAGTATGTGTTTCATGGTTTGTGTTGGGAGGTGGAGGTTGCTTGGATGTTTGCTTTGGAGGTCTCTGTTGGTTTTGCAGATTTTTATTTAGAGCCTCTGAGTATGTTTTCATGTATTTATGTGTGTTTTTTTTCCAGTGCTGCTTTAATGGGTTTATGTAAGACTGGTAGTGTGATGCAAGTATTTCCCTTTTTCTCTTGACTGTCTGATCCAGTCTTGGGTTGAGAGAGCTTAGCCTTCAGTTTGGCTGTATAATTGCATTTCTCGCATGTATTAGTGTTTGGTGGTAGGAGGAGGGGGTTGGCTTTGTACATGAGGCAGTTGTAACATTGCCTCAAAATGCCCAGATTCACCAGTTGGACTGGAGAGTACACCTGAAACTGCCCTTTGGACATGACTGGATAGGTACAGTGAACTGTTTTACTGGATGGCTGGTAAGGTCGAATAGAGAGCCTTGTCCTTCTGTACAGTATAGGAGGGTCTAGTGCTAGGGTTTATAAGTGCTTGCTATAAGTTTTGAGCAAGTGCCAAGCTGAGAAATGAATGACTTGAGTGCTTAAGTTGAAAGTTTGTCTAGTTACAAGGGAAAAATTGAATAGGAGACTTTGTGGAGCCGGGAATAATTTTACCCTAGCTAAAGCAAAACCGGGCAAATACAGTATTTATAGCAGGGAAATGAAAGAGATAGAAATTAGCCCAAAATGGCCAATAAACTACTAATTCCTGGGCTGAAACCACTCCTCCAGGGGCAGAGAGGCTGCGCAAAGCTCCCCTCTCTCACAGGTGAACACAGAACTTCCTTCTATCCAAGTAAGGTATGGGCAAGCACAGACATTTGTAACACAGCTCTGAATTCAGCACTAACCTGAAAACTGGACTATACTAGCTTAGAAAGGTGGGAAACACGTATATATATATATATATATATATATATATATATATATATATATATATATATATATATATATTTTTTTTTTTTTTTTTAGAAAATAAAGCAGATACACTCAAAAACACTTTAAATGCACAGAAAAGGATACTTATTGTTATATATCGCAAATCAGAGTTGTAGTGAATGCCCCTAGTAATAAAGTAGGAAGAAACACAAATACAGTAAAAGCAGATGAATAAAGTGCAATGATATATATATATATATATATATATATATATATATATATATATATATTTTATATATATATATATATATATATATATATATATATATATATATATATATATATATATATATATATATATATATATATATATATATATATATATATATATATATATATATAACATAATAGAAAATGAACAAACTGATTTAAACAAGTTACCCAATTAACCAGAAAAAAAGCTCAGAACTGAGCTCTGTTCCAACAGTCTTCAGTCAGACAAGTTCTAACTGCACACCCCTGCTTACTAGGGTAAGTTATACAAACAAAGCTAGATTCAGCAGGCCTGAATCTGGTCTATGATACAGCAACAAGCCATAGAAAGAACGAAACAGTTCAAATAAGCAGACACAATAAGCCTGTGACCAGATATTCCCAGCTCAGAAGGGCAGAATCCAGCCTCTCCCACAAGAGTGCAGACCACAAACCTTCTTAATGTAGAATAACTGGCCTGAAGCCCAAGTGCTTAAGCCAGAACTAATACACTTTTAGAATAGCAGACACTGGGCCTTCAATCGGCAATTCCCAGCTTAGGAGGATGTAAGCTACCTGTCCTGCCACAACAGTGCAGATCACAAACCTTCTTAATGTAAAACAACCTGTATGAATCTCAAGTGCTTAAACCAAAAGACTCAGAATAACAGTTACAATTTAATCAGGCTACTACCAAGCAGTAATAAATGCAGCAGAATAAATACAATTGAGTACTTTTAAGAAAAGCAAAATAAAGTAGGAGGAAAGACAAATACAGTAAAAGCAAATGAAAGTGCATTTTTTGGGCCTTCTCAAATCTTCTCTCTGTATTATGTAGAGTGAACACTAGACTCAGAATATGATCTCACTGTACTCGGTAAAGTGTGAAAATGAGATGGACCTAGGAGGAGTGTTCTAATACAGACTTACAGGAGGGGCGGGCAATTCCAGAGCCACCAATACTAATACCTACATAAGAACAGGGAGGGAGGGTGGGGAACTAACTGCAGAGAGACACACAGCACACTGTTCAGAAACACACAAATAGGAAACAGAAAAACTGAAAATACAATGCTTTTAAAACAGCAAGTTTGTACTTAACAGAATACTAAAATGCACTACTGCAAGTTTCACTTAACTTCAGATTTTAATGCAGATGTTTTTAGCCAAGCAAGTCTCTCAGGAGTTGAGCATAAAATGATTTCTCAAACTTTGCGGCTAGCACTTAAAGTACAGAGGAATCCCTCTAGGCTATTAAATATCAGATAACAAAGAAGTGATAACACCACCCCCTCGTATAGCAAACAGACACAAAGCACACTGTTCAGAAACACACAATTAGGAAACAGAAAAAATGAAAATACAGTACTTTTAAAACTGCAAGTTTGTACTTAGAATACTAAAATGCACTACTGCAAGTTTTACTTAGCTTCAGCTTCTAATGCAGATATTTGTAGCCAAGCAAGTCTCTCGGGGGTTGAGCAGGTGTTCTCTGCATTAAGTACTAATAATGCTTCTGACAAAGTTCAAATGTCATATCTATTTATACATCCTGTCAAGTTCTGTAATGTTATCTTTTCACTGTATAAATCAGCATGACGTATCACATATAAATCAGCATGAAGTATGTTTTCTGTAAATGTTCAATTTTTCCCATATAAATTAATACCAGCTTGAGCAAAGATGCCCTATTTCCCTTGTTTTATTCATCCTTACTTTAGAACCTGTTTTCTACAGAAAATAGCACAAGCTCATTTACAACATGTCATGTGATTGCCTCTCTAAAAATAACTGCCTTCATAGAACACAGACAATCTTGCATTTTTTACAATATACTTATTAGGTGTAAGTTATTCTTACAGAAGGGCTAAAAACAACAATTTAAATCTAAATAAATCAGCACTGTTATCTTTAACTACCAACATCCCATTTTAACAATACAATTTGCATTAAAGCTGAAATGTATGGAAATTAAATACAAAATGCATTTAAGATCTTTCTTAATCTTGCACATTGAGAAACATATGAATTCAATAAAATCTAACATTGTTAGGTAGAGCAAATTGAAATTCAATGTGTTTGCCAAAGGATCAATTCTACTTTAAGAATTATTTTTTTCTTCAAATATTTAAAAATTTGAGAATAATTACAAGTTTGCAAAGTTTGAAATGTTGTGTTGTATTTGAGTATAATAAATCATGTTTTAAGGAAAAATTGAATTATAACTATTTACAATATGTACATTAAGTTTGAGACCAGACAACTAATAGATAAAATAAGTCAAATGTAAGAAATCTCAATAACAATGTAAAATAATTAAATGGATGAAGAAGATTTTTCAATAAGGGCCAAAACCTTCAACAAAGGATTATGTTTAGCTTGTAAGGATAGATTCTTCTTTCTTTTGCTATAGTTTCTTTGATTACTGTGTACTTTAAAAGAATAAGTAAAGTCCTGACATTTTGATTCTGAAGAATTTTTCCAGTTACTACTTTAAGAATTCAAAATTGTTACTTTAAACAAATGGAAACATTAATATCAATATTTTATGGAATGTTAAAAAATCCACAGTAGATCTAAAAAGCTTTTAGTCAAAAATCAAAAGGACATCTTATAACTCCTACTTTGAATTTATATTATAGTTTTCCATATAATAGAACTCTGTATAATTTCAGGCTATACCTGTTTAAAATAATGTGCATGATTTATCCTTTTCACATCTTTCTGGCACATTACAGCATTACCCCTATAGTTTAGCTCTACCTCTTATTAATGAATTCTCTGAGGTTTATTCTAATTTATTTCAAGTATTTAGTTCTTTAATTAATGACACATAAATAGTCGTCAAATGTCTAAGTTTATCTTTTAAGTTTAACCTATTTTAAGCTCAGAAGGAAAACCCAAGTATAACTGTTAACAATTGTTCTCTAAAAACAAATATTTCTTTATGCTTAAACAGAAACAGTAATATTAACTTCTAAGTAATAATAGATTAGACTTTACTTCTGAAATGATAAATACGTGGGGAATGATGCCTCAAATCACATATAAGATTAACTATGTTCCTATAGTACTTGCAAAGTTTACCATTTTGATCTCCTTGGATTATCACATGTTTGAAATTGTCAAAGCTTGCTTGTCCCTTCTGCTAAAAATCAGCCCCTTGTCACAAATGTATATCACCTAAAAATAAATGGGAATATTTTTTGACACTACTCAATTTATGGGAAGCTGTGTCCAAAAAGTGTTAATCTTCTGCTAGATCAATCTGAAGTCTGGTTTAAGGCATGTACATATATTCATTTCTCCATGTTTTTCTATCCTATCTGTAGTTCACAATATTGCAAAACTGATAGTTTACTCCAGCAATACTAGTGGCATTCGATGCCCTGATTTTACCACTCATATGCTTCCTTCTTAATAAAAAGTGCTAGTATTCTATTTTCTGTGAATGCTTTAAAATAAAACATTTTTGAAACTGCTTCTGTTCTGATTTAAGGAAAATAATTCCTATTAGTTATACCAGGTATATCTACATGCTAAATATTCTCATTAATCATGTGAGTAAAGAAAACTTTGTACTATGGTTTATAATATCATGGATTCATTTTTATAATGCACAATTGACTCCAGAAACACTGGATCCTCACCTAACAAATAAACATTTATTTTAGTAATAAATCTTTGAAATTCATTCAGAAATTAAATGTTTTAACCTCTGAGTACCTGTGACAAAGTTATCCAAAACCTGTGTGAAATGATTTAATGTTCTGAATAGCATAATAATGGTTTAAGTGGTGCTACTTCCCTTTTCAAGAGAAAGATTCAAGTAAAATTTCTGTTTAAAAGAATGATGCAGTAATGTAACAGTTTAAGGCTCATTTCAAATTATTCTTTATATGATTACTGAACTCAATCCTATTGCTATTCAAACTGTATAATAACAATAATAATGATAATAATAACAATCATTGTGAATTTTAATGTGCCAAATATGGTAATGTTCAATAAAATGTTTAAAAAATTGTTTCATTAAATATTAGTTATGACTTCTTATGATCCTCCATTTTTCAGTAATGTTAGGTCTAAACAAAATTTTATGCCAGAACTTTACTTTTTAGAAATCTAGAATGCAGAGTCTTCAGCCATGAGTAAACAGGAATCTGTATGCATCATTCATTTATATCATAAGTGATCAGAGAACTATCCATGAGTTCTGTTCCATCATTTATTCCTTCATCAAACTCCACAAAATTGACTTTCATTAAAGGTACAGACAGGTCTTTTCAAGAGCTCAAACACCCTGTACCTTATAGATAGGGTTTGCATGTAGATATCATTTAAAATATCAGTAGTATTACATAAATAAGCAAAACAAAAAAATTAAATAAAATAAAAATAAAACAGAACATAAAACACTCTGCTGCACTTCAAGAAACACAAATATAGGTTCTGTTTTAAGCTTAGGTAAATGATATATTTGTGTACTACAATAATGCACAACCAGCAAAAGAAGATTTGATATCCAGGTATGCAAGGCGATGGTATAAAGGGTAATGGACAGCAATTGCTACCATGACATTTCATATTGCTGCCTGGCACTTACTAAAAGGTGTTGTGTATTAAAATGCACCTATCAGAAGAGTACATAGAAGTATAATGATGAAATGTAAAGCAGTACAGATGATAACTATCTTGAGACATTCTGCATGCATTTCCCATATGTTTTTGAACTACAATCTTATCTTGGGTTATAGGTAATTATAATTGCATTAACTCTTCTTTCAAATTATGATTTTATAAAAATCTCTCCAAACTGCTTCCAGGTATGACTGCTTCTTACCAATGTACATAAGATCCACAAATAATACCACACCCTTCCTACATAAGTAGTTAATATCCAAGATATATTAACTTATGCTATCTATATCACTGCATATTTGTATAATTGGTCAACCTTCCTGCACTCTGATCACTTCAGCTTTATGATTTGTTTGCAGTGATATACAGAAACAGAGACTGTATTTATCTTTAAAATTTAATCCCTTAAAGTCATTGTTGACTTCAGGAGAGTGTGGCTGCAAGTTGATTTACTGGAATTAGCCATATTGTTTGATTCACTTACATTTTATTGGCAGTATAAATATCTCATCATGGAATTGCTTGAACACAGTTGGAAGAACTCCAAAATAATCATAAAGTTCTTGTATTATCAAATGAACAAAGGTATATATTTTTCTTTACAGTAATAGTATAGCTTCTCCGCACTCAGATAATGAGAATAGTTGGTTTCAATTTTCTTGATAGGCTTCTTTAGCACTTCTACTGAATGCATTTTATAAGTTACAGAGAAAGAGCATATAAAAGGACAACTGGTCTAGAGAAAATGTAAGTGTTTTTGTATTGTTTTCCTCTTTAAAATATCTGCAGCATTTCATCTAACTCAGCTGTATATATATATATATATATATATATATATATATATATATATATATATATATATATATACAGTATCTTTTCTATACTTTTATTAAAAGTGCTATACTGAATAAGATTTAATGAATTTAGTAAATGAAATTTTATTTTAATGTAAACTTGATAATCTCAATGCAGAACATCTATGACATTTTGGACTATACTTCACAATGCACTAAAGACTAATAAAAACATTGTTTCAAAAATGTATACATGTTTTCATCACATCAACTTATGTCTTTGACAAAGTTTTCAGCATTGCCACTGTCACATTTTTGTTTTATTTCTTTCTTGTATACATTTGTTAACCAGATAAGATCAGTGGATACAAGTACCTCTTTTAATGAGTAGCACAGGAGCACTGTCTGTTCAAGAAACTTGCTCTGAGTCATACAGTAGGCAAATGGTGGTGGAAGGAATCAAACCTGCTACCATTGGTAACACAGTGCAGCTTGTTAACATCTCAGACCTTCTGTCTTCTGCCCTAACTGCAAGACTTTACATATGATAAAACTACATAACTGAAATTTTTATTAGTAAGAAAGTCCTTCTGAAGTGAATAATCCTCTCTTAGCATCCAAAAATTCGCATCTATATCATAACATCGACAACTTAGGTTGTCAAATCCTAAAACATCGACACCTAAGCGTTGACAGCTAACAATAGCGAATGGCCACATCATTGAATTTTTTCCTCAGGAAAGAATTTGGGTGGTTCTCCGTAGCTCTGATTGACATCTCCTCAATATCTACAAACCCAACAAAAACATAGGCAAACTCCTATGCAAATACTCAGTGTCCCAGGCCTGGAGCAAACTCACCACTTACATCAGAAATATCACACACCCAAAACACTTCAAGAAAGAGCTAAAACACTACGTGCTAAACACATTGTCCTGCCCCTATCATGACCCTACCTAACCCCTTCATCCCCATAGTCTACTTTTATTATATTCAAATTTTGTCTTAATGTACAACTCCTATGACTCTACTTTTCTTGCATAACTGTTGTCACACCCTGCTTTCAGTGGTGCTGCAATCTATGTAAATATGTATACTTTATTTTTCCATTTTATTATCCACTTTTTATGTTAAATTTTCTTAATTTGTAATACTTAACTGCCTTGTTATAACCACTTTGTACATATTTTATTCTACCTTATGCATGTGTCTATTTTTTGCTATATGCCTACAAGTCTTATAATATTGTATGGTTTTGTAATAATAATTTCTTGTTTGTAGTACTATGGAGCTTTTCTCCTCGGGTCTCCACTGAAAATGGGCCTCTGGGTCTGCTGGACCAACCCTGTTAACAAATGTCAAATAAATAAATAATAAAATAATTTTCAGTTTCATTTAAATATTAGGCTTTAAGCAGCAGTGTATTTTACATTTTTATTTAGACTCATAATTTAATTTCCAGGCCATGTTTTTCCTGATATGTGAACTTCACTATCTGTGACTGATAACATACAAGTAAAAAGCTGCAATGCATTCAGTATCAAGGTTAAAAAATTTTACAGACCCTGTAGTTAGAATCAGTAATCTGCATAATTTTTCAAAGCTGTAACTGTCTGACATGTAGTTACCCTTCATAGACTATATGATGTCACAAACTGTTATTTCAGTTGTACCTTTATCCACTTGTTTAAGACTAGACAGTCAGACTTAACACTACCCTTTACATCACAAAAAGCTATGGACTCAAATATTTAGACTGGCCTTTGGGCTAGTTACTATTAGAGGGTTAGTAGACTAGCACACCCACCTGGTTAATAAATTGAAAACAAACAAACAAACAAACAAACAAACAAACAAACAAACAAACAAACAAACAAACAAACACACAAACACACAAACAAACAAAATAGCTCATGCTATACAGAATGCCTTGCAGTAACAAACTGTGCATGAAAAATTGTGCTTTATTGAAATCTAAGCTTTTGGAACATTTATTTTTAAATTATGATGGTTGGGTTTCAAGGGAAGGGGATAACAATCGCTGTATGAACCATACATATATTAATTTTGCTTAGTTTTAAATCCATTATAATGCCACATAGGTAGATAAGAATGGTCTCATGTTATTGCATCATTGTAAACAATGCTCAGTTTTAATTGTCTGGAAGCATTTTATACACCCTTTTGTAAGGCCTCTAGTGAAATAATTATACTTGTTACCTTTCTTATTTGTACTGATGCCTACTTAGTTTGTGATAATATTATATTATGCTAAGCATTGTGTGAAGCAAAAAAAAAAAAAAAAACCCTAGTGACTCCCCACCCATACCCAAATGATTTATTGAGCCAAATGACTCCAAATTTAAGAAAAAAGGAGAAAATGAGACTTATCCTAAAATCATCCCCCAAGCCACTGATAGTGTACCTAAGTCGTACAAAAAAGGAAACGTACACAGGTAAAAAATGGATAGAAAATATCCTCATCTCAACTCCCACATAAAATTAGGAATGAGCTGAACTGAACATATGTACATTCACAACCTGTGCTATTACTTGCTTTTACTACCAGATTACATTGATTATCCATGGATATATTTGTTTTTACTGTAGCATTCAGAATATACAGAACATCAAAATATCTTGTCTGACCTAGTAAATAGCCATGATGCCACAGTGACATCCTCCTTATAGTCCATCGCAGGATCCCAGTTTATACTGAGTGGGATGAGTAATGCAACTTGAGTAAAGCATTCACATTCATTAAGCAATTTTTAGGCCTAATTTGAATTTTGATGAGTCTCAGAGGATCCCCATGCTCTCGAACAGGCTTCCCATCTATGTGAAGCAGAGTCCATCCTTATCCCTTTTTAAGTGTAACCTTGACCTGTGGATGTGAAATCTGAAATTCACCCTGTGTCTGGCAACCTTGTCTCTGATAGGCAGATGCAGACAATGATGCCCAAACTAACATACCACTACATAACCTCTAGAAACATCCTAACTAAATATTCCCTCCTAATAAATGCCCATCCTTCTTAGGGACACAGTTGGGTTGGATTGATTACCTGGTTAGACTTATAAAGGACCTTCTGGCCGTTAGCTTAGTATATACCTATGAGACTATGACACAGCTGTAGTGCCAAAGATAACCTACATAACTTGGACTTGACATTCCTTTGCTTGTATAAGCATTGAAAGGGTGTATGAGCAATTACCAAAGTGAAGCTGTGTCCTTATAAATAATAATGTAGAGAAGTTAGTGTCCATTTAATTCTGAGGATGGGGACAGCTCTCTCATTCAGTCATCATGTTTCCATCATAACCCAGTTAATTTCCAAGGGAATACCTTGAAGTCCCAAAGAAGTCCTCATACCACTGTACTCTTCCCTTATCAGACCCATCATTTAGCACAAGTATCTTTAAACTCTATAGCCTAACAGCTGCTTCAATATGACTTGTCTCTCACTTTTCAAGCCATGAAAGACAGTTTTACATGACCTCCTATTTCTTTACAAAACCAGAGTCTATGCAGGAATGTGTAGTAGGGACCTAGGTTTATACCAACTAATAAATAAGACACACTAGAGGAACTGGTTCCTTACTCAGCATATTCACAGCCTATAGAATAAGTTGTCACCACAGGTTCAGCAAAGTATTACTTTATCTGCCTTTAAGGCTAGGCTTGATGTTTGGAAGAGTCAACATAAATTTACACCAGGGCTATCATGTACAGCGCTACTTGATATTGGAGGTGAGCAATATTAAGCACTTATAAAGGGTGACAAGAACTTCTAGGCATGTCTACATAAAAGTGTATATGGCTAGGTATTTGATGGTCTCTGGGTCTGCTATCTTAGTATTGTTCCTATGCTCTTATGAGATACTCTTACTCTATGGCAGAATACCTCTTCTCATATTTACCTAACTTTCTGCTATGGAAGCAGATTAGGTATTCTTTGCGACCTACTTTGTAGGATCATGTAGCTCCTAACACAACTTTAGATGCATTTGTATACACAATAAAGGGTTAGTATGGGTCAACTGAAAGTGTATCTAAACTCCAAATAGTTTTTACTTGGTTAAAACCTCATTTTCTGCTGTGGTCCTTATTTTTCAGTGTTGGTGAAGGGATGGGGGGGGGGTGCCTTATCCTTTGAAGGATCTGCCAGAAGACAGGCTATGGTAGCAAAGCTGGATATGAACTTTCTAAAGTAACCTGTTACCTCTAGGAATGCTTTCACTTGATGTTTGGTGCAGAGTATAGGCCATTTCTTGGCAGCTTATATTTTATCTTTTTCCAGTCTATTTATTCAACTTACAATCATATATCATTTGGTTTTGGGGGTGTTACCCTAAGTTCATAAGTGTGTGCTTTAACTCATTACAGCCGGCTGATGCCTATAGGTGTTTCTGCATTTACATATTGCTGATGTCTCTAGGCATCAAAAATTTCTTGTTCATATTTGCATTAATATTTCCAAAACCATGCTGCATACACAGTATTAACAGGTTTCTTCTTAAAGCTTACACAATGGCTAACACAACTGTTTTGATATTTGACCTCTGTCTAATGCAGGTAAAGATAAATCAATTGTTCATATAATATTTATTTATATTGGCATAGATATCACATTAATCTAAATATCTCAGCAACAAAGTAGTACAGACAGAACTGCTTAGCTTCATATGAATGTTGGGGAAGAAAATGCTGCTGATAGTATGTGTCTAACTTGAGTCATTGCTGAGATATCATAAGTTATTTATACAGTATCACAAACAGTTACTATGTTTACTTTGATTTATAAAATCTGTTTAAATTATCTAGCACCTAAAGAGTACTACCACTATAAAAGTAGTTTGTGATGAAGAGTTTGTCATTTACACTTGAGCAGTCACCCCTGTGGTTCCAGAGATTTGAATATTTTTTTTTTGAAATGTGAGGACATAATGTGGTTCTGTCAAAAACCTAGGCTCTGCCCATTGGAAGTTACAGTGCAAACTTCCAGAGCTCCATTGGCAGGAAGGAGTTAAAGCACTGGCAAAACTGATACATTATAAGTTCATAGGTGAATACTAGGCAAACTGCCATGAAGGGCCATTTTAAGCCTAGCCAGTAATTTGAGGTCAGAATCAAACCCAGTACCTTGTTTCTATGAGCTGAAAGCCTTAACATGTATGCCAAAGCCACTCTGGCCATAAATGAGTTTCCATGGTCCATGAACATTTCTTTGAGGAACTCTACCTTGGAGAAAAGTAGCATTATGTCTTTATTATTGACTTATTTTGACTTTTCATTGTGATATGGCTCCAGGAAAGAGTGGCAGAAATAAATAATCTCTAAAATGTACTGACTGTCATTACTATATTTTACCAGTGGATCTATAAGATGCTGGACTATTCTGCTTGAATGGAACTTCATTAATAGGCATAAGTTTAGTGGACTTCTGTAAACAGGATGTGATGTCATTCTTTGATGTGCTTAGTAAGATGCACAAACATTTTAAATTGGTGAGGTATTTCTTCACTGCCTTTGCTCACCATGTGAAGCAAGTAATTCTTTAACATATATTACGGGCATGGGATGGACTCAACTTGTTCATCTGTGCATCCTTCTACTTTGGTCATATTTTCTCTTGTTCTGGTTAATGTATTATCCTCCCACTATAAATTCGTAAACCTTTTTCTTGCTTTTCCACAAATCTACCAAGTCAGACACACCACTGTTCATACACTGATGTGAAGTGGAAGATATAGCCTCTTCATCTATAAACACAGGTATAGGTTTTTCTTCTTTTCCTATTCCTTCATCAATGAAAGACAACTTATGTCAGCAACTTCCTTCTTTTTTTGACAATTCCTTTATGTTTACCTCAACAACTTCTGTCTTTTTAAGTACCTAATTTTGAAAATCCTGATTCTGACAAGTCGTCTGTTTTGAACCTACAGAGGAGGTTATATTTCTTCTCTTGGTGAGTTTAGCACTGTGAGTCTAAACCTCAGTGTCTTCACATCAACATCCTTTTTTCCTTTAATGGTTAGAATCTTCTGGCAATGTCCCATATTGTTTACTATAGGTTCATCCTTTTTTTGTTTCTACACTGACTTCTTTTATTAAATTAACAACTTGGGTTTTTTGATAAGACTCAGAAACATGGTTCTCATTGCTGGGTTTTCTGTACTTCCCTGCCAAAGCCAGATTTGTGTTTCTTTTTTTCTTACACCTACCACTTTCTCCTTATAAGGGCTATATATTTTTAACGCAGTGTGCCAGGCTGCTCTTCCACCCCTCACCCGCATACCCCCAAATTGTTACTAAATGTATATTTATAATTGTGTGCTAACAACCTGTTAGACTACTGATGCTGTTGCCCCTACCTCTCCCCCATTTTTATTAGAAGTATACTAATGTCACATAGTATCCAGATGTGCTCTCTCTCTCTCACCATAATTTTCACAGTGCCTTGAACTGATGATGTCTTAACTAATTATAACATTATGCATTAATTTATATATCAAAGCTACAGAATGTAGAACTTCACCAAACATAGGTTAATTTCTACTTCAGTTATAGATACTCTTTATCTTCTCTTTTCTTATGTTTTATGTTTACAGTTATAAGTTCATTTAATAAGTGTGACATGCTCCTAGAAACTAGTAGCCTTTTCATTTTCTTTCCATCTACCAATGCCTTATATTTGGTGAACTTAGTAGTAGCAAAAGGACAATAGTCTGATTTTATTGATTTATCAGAGTTATCAGATACTTTTCCACATTCCATTGTTATCTAGTCATTATCAGTGTGTTGCTTGGAAATCACATTTATGTTAAGTAGTACATTTCTAAATTTACAAAAATAAACATTTTGTAGCAATATGGCCCCTCTCCACACATCTGAAACAGAATATTTCAATTGTTGATAGTTTTTGTGTATTCATAGACATCTATACACTTTTGGTTACAGGTTTCAGTTGCAGAGTTATAGATAATGATTCATTAGCTGTTTTACTTTCAAATAGGTCAACCAATTTATCATCAATTTTAGGGTCACAATGGAAAACCTATTTACATAAATTACTTGGAAATAAACTTTTAATGTTACTGGCTGCAGGAATGTCTATCAATTTACTTTTACTGTTTTCTTCTGCTTTTAACCATAAATGTAAAATATTTATTAAAGCAAACATTTATTCTCCTACTATATGACTTGAATAAATGTCTGGTTATAATTTTTCATTGGTTTTGTTACAGAAGGCAAACTAGCTTTAGCTAGCAGTCCTTCTTTTATGTTTTTTCTTGTCCTTGTATTATGTACCTTTCATGCACATTTTAATCTCAAATGCTTCTTTTATAAGGTATGAGGATGAAATTCTTGTCTACTCAGTCTGTAACCACTTCTCTTTTGTGACACATTTCATAATCATTACAAGATATGTCATAATTTCTTTTCATTTTTTTGCTGAAGTAGACTTTGGGGTGGTCACTAGTGTGGATATTACATTTATCTTTTTCATGGAGATTAACTAGGTATCTGTCAGTAGCTGAACTCCTTTCACAGGCAGTCATGGCATATTGACTCATATTTGTGCTGGTCTTTTCCAAAGTATCTTCAAGTTTCTCTATTTTATAAGGAATAACATATATCTTTTTACTGTGGGGAAAAACTCAAAACAGCAACAGTTTTCTTTTTCCAGAGAGATTAATAAGCTCAGAATGTTTTGTACTTGACTTGAAGGCTGCAGCTCAGGAAAATAATTATGTTAGTATATACTGACCAAACCTTTCCCACCAAAACCATTAGTGTTGTATATTGCACTGGGATACATTATTTTATAGTGAAGAAATGAAATCCAGTGTTGATTTCCAACTTAAATAAAATAAGCATTCCCTTACTTAAGACAGCTGTGATTACTCACAGGTGACTTCAGTCTATTTTCAAAGTCTTTGAAAATAGCACAATAATTTCTTAAATTCCTTAGCTCTGGTACTTCAATTTAAGTCAGGTTACCTTGCAGTTTTCAGGCACATCCACAAGATGTTAGCTGTTTTTCCATCAGTATCCACAACTATGCTGTTAGCATTTATTGAGTAAATATACAGACAGGTTTCTGATTCTCCAAGGCTTTCTCTACTCAAGGTTACAATAAGGGTGTTCGCTCTTGGTCACAAAATCTCTCATTGTGAGAGGCAACTGTCTCTGGTATTAAGGGGTATAATACCTACTTTTAGTAAGTGCTTTTCAGTTGCTCCATATTACCTATGTTGTTTCATACCTTTACTACCATGTTACATTAATTGTCTATATAACTACAACATTTTTCTATAAACTATAAACATATAACACTTAAAAATAACATTTCTGGCCTAGTAAATACCCACTATGACACATTCTATCTATCGATCTGTCTATCCATCTATCTATTTATAGAGAGATAGAGACTGGATTTAAGAATACATAAAACTGACATGAAAGCATATTTAGTCACATTGAAAATGTCTGCCAAATGTGCTTGCTTCTATAATAATGATTAAACACACCACATTACCAATACAGTAGGCCAAATTGTTATTTATTTAGCTAGTTAATTATTAATTAGTTTATTTACTAGTGTAATATACTGATAACAATAGACTTTTTGCAGTCACAGCCTGGGTTACAGACGCAGCCCATGTAATTATTTTTGTAGCCTTTACAGTACCACTTTCTTTACTATATTACTGTAGTATTTTTTGAAAAATATTTTGTGTATAATGTAAATATGTATGTTATTTGTGCATAATCAAGCTATAGCACATTTCTAAATCTTTGTATGGCTAATCAAGAAATACCAACTGCTACTGCTGTTGTATTGCTCTGATTCATTTTATACTTTTCTACCCAAGTTGTGACTGAAAATAGTCAGTAGCTGAACTCACTCCCACAGTATTCAAATTGGAAAATACATATCTATATCTATCTTAAAAACTGCAAGAAAAACTCAGCCAAGCTAGAGCATTCACTGCATAACTTAAACTTCCTATAGTGGAGACTCATGGTATATTTGCAATTGGGGTCTATATTATATCCACAAAAGTCGTAAACAGCGATCGCTATCTACAGCAAAAATGCTGTGCAGTGAACTGTAAATAGTGAGATCACAGTATATTGGGGATCAGAAAATTTGCCCTTTCCTCACTGTAGTGTGATCTCAGAGTTGGTATATATAATTAGCGGGGGGGGGGTGCTGCCCCCCACAATAAGGAATTCACTGCAAGGCATTTTCACTGTAGATAGCGTTCAATGTTTACAGATTTTGAGGATATAATATAGACCCATGCAAATGACCCATTAAGAACATACCAGTGTTTCAGCTACATTGCTTCTCAATGCCTATGACTTTTCACATTTTTTTTTTAAGTCTCTAGCTCTACAGTTAGTGGGATTTGGCTTTATTGGCCTAAATTTACACATAAAAATTAAAAAATAATATACAATAAGTCATGGGAATTCCCATGTTCTCCATGCTTCTATTTTCTTCCTACCATTCTCCCATTCTTGTGTCTACTATCTTTAATTGCCACCACAAAAAATAATAAAAAGCATTTGCATATTTTCATTGGCCCTGGGTGGGAAAGGCCTACTTGAGCTTTTCATACCAAGGACAGATTAATATCCAGTAGCATTTTTTTATCAAATATTTTTATTGAAGTAAGAAATGATAATTTTAACAATAATATGAACATCATGGATACAATTTTCATGCATAAAAGAACAACAAACAAGACACACAGCAACTATATACACTATTTACAGAAGCCCAGAATTGTTAAAATTATTAAACAATAATAAAAAGTTTGCATAATAAACATCAGATAATTCAGAAAGATTTAGAATCTTTACAAAAAGCTTCAATGAGAAAAGAAACCTTTATCCAGTGATTATTAACAACATTTCTAGGATTTATTCTCATTTATTTTGTTTTGATTTCTCTGGAAATCACTTCTTCAAGGAGGGTCAGAAAATCTTCCATAGTTGGAGAGGTGGAGGACTTCCATTTTCTTGTTATACACTTTCTAACAAGTGCTAGTATTGCCCATAAGAGTTATGAGTTGGCATTGCTCCTTACAAATCCTTCATTTACATTAAAGAATATTATTGATTTAGTTAGAGATAATTATCTGTAAATAATGGCTTTAAAAAATGTCAATATTATCCCAAAACTGTTTCAAACAGGCACATTCATAAAAAAGTGGATCCAATCTGATTTGCATGGGGGACAAGATCTCCAACAAATAATGGTGTCAGTTTTATTAAGTTTTGCAACTCTCTCATGAGTTAAAAAGGCTCTGTGCAGGAACTTCCAGAAAAAAATACTCTAATACTGTCCCCAGTTATTAATTTTATAGAAGATAATAATTTGGATTTCTTAAGTGAGGTATAATTGAGAGAGAAACCCTTAGTTATTGAGTTCCAATGTTTATTTGCTAGTATAGTTTTATATCGTATTACTATACCATACAGTTTAGCAATAATGTTAAAGTTAAAATTATTGTATAATAATTCAAATATATAACAAATTAAAGATGGTTAGTCTTTATAGAAAGAGTTAGTAATAATTCTACTTAGATCCTTTGAGTAATTCACTATACTTTACAATAGTAACCAGTCTTGTGCCTGTAGATTGAATTCCTTAATAATGTGTTTTACAATTAAAACTTCTAAGTCTCTTATGCAGTGGTTCCAGCATACAAATGTATTGTTCTCCCAGTCATTGAAAAGTTTACAGTGTAACTTATCTGGAAAGTTTTTTGCAATTTTGAAGGGAACAAGTAAGTCAAACCAAATTTTAATACCTGCATTTGAGTTAATCTTTCTGAAGTTATTAAAGTGTTGTTTATGATATTAGACTTTGTTGGTTTTGCGACATTGTATTGTATGGAGTGGCAAATAAAATACCAATGTTTAGTAGAAGATTCACTCATAAAAACTTTTGATAATAGTATATTTTCATTTAAAAATACAAATAAGTGTAAAGACTTCCAATTAGAAGTATAATTTGGGTCTACTCAGCTTATGACATCTTTAAGCAGTGAGGCTGTTATGCACGTTTCTACATTTAGGAATGTTATGCCACCTTTATTCCAAAATCTGTTGTGATGGATATAAATTATTTTCTTTTTAAGGAACCATAAAAAGTTTAATAAAATTCTATTTAAATCTCTGGTAAATTTATTTCCATGAGGTGTGCCAAGGGCTAATACTATATAGTGAATCTTTGGCGAAAGGATAATTTTTATTAATTGCAACCTATCTTCAAAAGAAAAGAATATGTTAGTCCACTTACTTATGGGGTTATTTACTAAAGATATCATGTTTTTATAAATTGTTTCTCGTGTCACTTCAGTAGTGTATTTTAGGGTTATACCTAAGTAATTTAACAAATGTACCTGTTCACCAATAACATTTTGGCTACCAGGATGAGTTTTTGCTTTGTTATTCAAAATAATATGATTAGATTTCTGCTTATTGAAATAATGTCCTGAAATTTCTTGGAAACAATTTATAACTAAGTCCATTCTTGAAATTCAGACTCTGAGTTGGACAGGGTGAGTAAAATGTTATCTGTAAAAAGAGTTATTTTGTAGTTATAATTGTTATAAACATTAATACCCTTAATCTTTTTATTATTTCTTATTAAAGAGGCAAAAGGTTCTATACTAAGAGTGAATAGGATGGGAGACAGTGGACAGCCTTGCTTAGTCCCTTTATTTATTGGTATGGACTCAAGACACAAAAGGACCTAGTTTAACATAAGCAAGATTATCTTTGTAAGCAGCTTTTATCACAGAAATAAACAATGGTGGAAATACTAACGTGTTTAACATTCCAAAAAGATAGTTATGCATCTGCTTTGGAGTTAGTGCATATGAATTTAATTTAATCTTCTCTGGAGCTAAATTTGTTCAGTGCACTAAAATATTTGAGTACATTTTGTTCAGTTCATATAATTCTTTTTTGTCAACTGGTGATAAGTGTGTTGATTTTGATTTAAGGGTTGAAATTTGGTTTTGCAGACTTTGCATCTCAGATTCCCATTTCTTTAATTTATTTTTGTGCCAGGTGACAGTTATACTGTAAATAAAGGCCTTTAAATCATCACATATCATTATTACATTAGTATCAGAACTAGTGTTTACTTCTTGAAAGTATTTTCATTCTGCTAAAAAACAGGTTTTGAAATCTTTACTTTTGGTGATATATGCACGGATTCTATGTACAGAAGCTAATTTAGTAAAATCTAGCTATATTTCAAGTTTGAGACAATCATGATCTGAAACTGGGCAATGACGTATAGAGAAAAATGAAAGTTTTAGCTTTAAATCATTAGAGACTAATATTCTATCAATCCTAGTTTGGGTTTTGAATTGGTTATCAATATGAGAAAATTTCAGAGGCTGATTATGCTTAGTGTTAAAAGTATTGTATAAATTAAGGGAATCAATCCATTTCTTAAACAGCTTTGCTGTGGATGTTAGCCTTAGTGGTCTATTGTTAGTAATCTCAATATTATCTAAAATACAATTGAAGTACCCCACCAGTAAAATATTCCCTTTATAAGTATTTGTAATAAAACCCAACTAGCATCTTGCAGTTGACACACCTAATTCTGGAAACCAGTATAGACTGACTAGTGACCAAATTCTATTGTTGGCTTAATACTGATGATGATGGTTAATAGTCCCTCAGATTCCTCATACTTATATAAAATTTGAGAGTGAATAACACTTCTTTTCCAGAGAATCATAACACCTCTCTTTTTAAGTTTATATGAAGAATGGACTGCTATTGTGTAATTATGGTGGTTCCAGACATTCTTTTCAGCTGATTTAAAATGGGTTTCTTGTAGGAATACTATTTGGGGTTGATTTATATTTAAATACCTTTAATAAACCAGATAATTTCCTTGGATTATTGTGCCCATTTACATTTAAAGAAACTAAGGATAAGGACATAAGTAAATGTAGATATAGATAAAATAATAAGAACTAATCACATTTCTATTTAGACAACTATTTCTATTTCCCCAATATAGCCAGGTATGTCTAAAGATGTATGACAGATCTGCTTGCATGATGACAATACATAATATGTAAAATACTTTACTTTCAGGCCAGCATCAGTAGAATTACTGAAAAACAAGCAGTGATGTAACAAAAAAATTCCCAACAACAAACATGGAATTCTTATGATTCCCAGTCTGAGAGATACAACACAATCTATCAGACTGCTTTCTCTAGCCTTCATGACCGTAGTTAACAGCTCTGACAAGTACTTTTAGTGAGACAAATAATTGAAATGAGATTATTTTGTGCAGTAGTAGCTTTAGAATCAACTTAATAATTAAATACAAACCAAATGTAATAGTTAATGTGCAACTTCGAGATTATTTATGTATATACATGTATGTCCTCATACATATACATACACACACACGCACACATACATACACATACACACACACACATATATATATATATATATGCATATACATACTCATACATACACACATATATATGCGCACACATATATATACATACACACATACATACATACGCTCATACATACATACATACACACACATATATATATATATATATATATATATATATATATATATATATATATATATGTATATATATATATATATATATAGAGAGAGAGAGAGAGAGAGACACACACACAACTCCATTGCTAAAGTTAGGTCTCTATAAAAGAAATATGAATCATAATTTCTTAAATTATATCTTATTAGAAACATACGTAATTCAAATAGGTAAGAATGACCATAAGTATTTGTTAAAAGATCCTTTGTGATGGTTTATATGAGTTGTTAATTGCTTAGAACTAACAGGGCAATAGTGTATGATGATATGAAATAACTGTTACAACATATATAAAGATAACTTTATGATAAATATTTAAATCATCTCAGCTGTAGTAGCTAATATTAAAGATACACTCACAGAGCAGTCCTGCAGGATAACATTCATACAAACATATATTTCCAATCATTGTCACGACTGCAATTTATACTTTTTCAGTAAAATCATTTCAACTCTTAATGCATACTTGCTTACAAGTATAAAATTACACAGATCTACTTATTTAGATGAAGAAGAACACTGTATAATTTAAGCACAACAGTAAAATAGCTTGCAGTAATACCTAGCTAAAAGAAGAAACTGCTAGTGCAATTAGAATCAGTGCAATATGGTAGATGTTCTATACACAAGTTTTGTTTTCTCCCCTCCCTCCAAGAGTAAACAAGCCATTCAAATTAAAACCATACAACTGCCTTTAAGTAATTGTTAATTATTAGTTAACAACCTTTTATTTAACTTTAATAAATCGATCTAATAATTGTATGCTTTTCTGGGCATTTACAACTAAAGATTAAGGTAACAGAGACTGGTGTGTCACTCTGAAAGTATCCCCCTCAGTTTATTTATTTATTTTATTTTACATTTGTTGACCGGGATAGTCCGACTGGATACATGTCCATTTTCAGCGGAGGCCCAGGCAGAAAAGCTCCACAGTGACAGAGGTTAATGCATTGAGATAATACAAAAAAAAAGAAAAGAAAAGAAAAAAAAAAAAACAAATTTATCTCCTATAATAGAAAATGCAACAAAGGAGATGCAGTAAAGTGTAAATAGTCTATCATATACAATATCAGGGATACAAAAATATTAACACAGATAAGTTTCCTTGTGTTACATTAAAAAGGAACGACCAGGAGATTATTTTCATGATGGAGACTACTGAACAGTTTAAAACAAGCCTCAAGACCCCTTGTGGTAAGTAAAAGATTCAAGTGAAAATTGGAAGAACATTCTAAAGCAATGTGAAGCTGTAAACTTGAGAAAACATTAAAAAAAGTCACAAACATTCACAGCCATTTCCTGCATGTTAGTAAATGGCAAATCACATAGACAACAATAGCAAACTGTATTTAAGTCATTTTTGCCCAGAAAAGCATTAATAAACTCTTATTTGATAGTTACATTAATAAATATTTTGGTACTAATACATTTAGTGTGCTTGATAATGCATATTATGCAGAAAACTGCTTTTGAGACATTGAAATAAATAAATTAGTAATCATGTTATAAGAATGCCAGACAGTCTTAATAGAAATATGAAGTAAAAAAAAAAAAAACAGGATAAGTCACATATGATGAGTTAAACAAGTATTATTTTTTAAACTACTATTATAGCCTGTAATAGCTTATTCATTCTCTTTAAATGTTAAAAACAGTTAGTGACTGTAATGTGATAGTTTGCATGAAGTGTGTAGCTGTATGACATGTGAAAAATGTAAATTAAAGACAAAAAAGATTTTACCTATCAGTAGAGATTTACCACTAGATGTGGGTGAAGTGTAAGTTTTTGTCTTCTTTTTCTTTGAGTCTGTCCAAGGGGTTTTGTCAGATGATCTCTTTAATAAAGAGAAGGAAACTTCCATGTCCTCAGGGATAGTGATTATGTTGTTTCTGGTATAACCAGATGCCTCTTCAAGACTGTTAAATGTTCTTGTTCCATTAGACAGATGAATTTTTATTCTTGCAAGATACAAAATTCATGTTTTGATATTACTTTGTTTTAGTAACTTTACAAAAGACCAACATTTTTTCTTCATTTCCAGTACTCTTGCAGAATAATCTTTGCCAAATCTAATAAAACTTTGTTATATTTTAATGGAGCTTTCTGCAAAGCTGTTTTTAGTACAATGTCTTTATCTATATAAGAGAGGAATTTTAAAATAATTGTCCTTGTTGCTGTAGAAGAGGAAGCTGATGCTGGCTTACCTAGTGCTCTATGGGCTGTTTCAATTCCATATGAAATCCCTTTTTGTAAGCCTAGTAGTTCAGGAATCCAGGAGTTCAAAAAGGTAAGAATGTTTCCTTCTGCTTTCTCGGGGAGACAGAAAATTCTTATATTGCACCTGCTTTCTCGGTTCTCGAGATCATCAAGTTTATTTATTAACCGGGTTATTTGTTTAAGCAGAAAGTCAGTAAGTTGCTCATCTCTTTAAGTCTCCTGTCCATATCAGTTAGTGCAATTTCCATGTCAGTTATTTTACTCTGGTTCTGCTTTAAGAGTCCCTTGAAAACTTCTAACTGCTTCTATCTGTTCTTTTGAAGATTTTCTAGGTTTTCCTGGAAGTTATCTCTTTTCATAGATAATGTTTGTAGAACTGAAGTTGACATTTGTATCTCCTTCTTTAGTGCTCAATCCATTTGAGAGTATTTGGTGCTGCTCATTTTGTTTCTAATATGTCTACGGTAATTTGACAGGAATTTCTTCAAAATAATTTTCCAAAGTTGATACAAGTGAAGTAAAATGTATTATTGACAAGAGTCTATAAAGTTTAGTTGATATTGTTGACTGAATTCCTGTCTGGCCAAATAATTGTACAGAGCTCTGAAATTAAGAAACTCTCAGTTGGCCATCTTAGCTCTAACCCATCTGGTAACATTCAGTGACAATGTCTTTGCTGCCATCTTTCACTGGTTGCTATGATGAGCTGGAGTCTATGCACTCTGACTGAGTGATTCATTTGTCTTTTTCATTTCTGCTGTTCTTCTGCCTGGCTCTTTCTTTATTACATTTAAAAATACAGATATATAAACAAAATAAATTAGTTATTAAAATTTGCACTATTCAAAAACAGGATCATTGCTAGTTCTGCCAACCCATTTTCTGACATTGTTTTCAACCTTTATCTAGAATTAGGGGCAAATCCAATACATCCAGGATGTTGATTGCATATGCTGTTGAGTTTCAATAGCCTAGTCACAGCTGCAAATCTAGAATTAGGGAAGCCTGTGTTAGGGACTCATCATATAGATGGTATTATTCTAACAGTTGCCAGATCATAAGAAGGTCACTTAAAAAACATTATGTGTTATCAGTGGTGGCTTGTGCTATTGGACTGCAGGACTGCAGCCCCCTCAGCTGAACAACAAACTTAAAAAATCCTCAAATACACGCATGCATGTAGAAACTTGAATCCGGACTGCTGTTTAAACAGTCCAGATTCAGAAGAAGGCAGCAGTCTTACAGATACCCCAGAAGTCTATGTGGTGATAACCACATAGACTGGAAGGAAATCAGACTGCAAAGTCTGCAGTCTGTGAATGGGTCAGAATGCTGACACATAGAAGCAGCACACACATGCATTCTTGGCATTTCGGTGCCAAGAACTGACTTATGGATGCTTTACTGAGTGGAGGAAGTAGCTTGCCTTTACTCAGGATTATTGAATTAGGCTTATGGAGGTAATGGCAGCTAGCTGCTTGGCAAATGATCGATCTCGAGGTAGTGGTGTATGTGTGTGTGTAATGCCCCAGTTATTATATACTGGTGGCTACAGAAACCTCAAGTATAGCTGGTGGTTAGAGAATAACACAGGTTCAAACCCTGTACCTTGGGTACAGGTAGCAAGAGCCTAAATTCCCTGCCCACCACCAATTGTAAAAACTTTTCAGATGTTTTCCTCATATTTTTGTTCTGTTCTGTTCCTCATAAAATCTGTGGCTTTCTGGAGTTGACTTATAATTCACTGAATTATTGATGGTGCAGTGGTAGCAGTGTTGCCTCACAGCTGGAAGTTCTCTGGTTTGATTTTTGTCTGGGGTGTTTTCTGTGTGGAGTCTGCATATCATCCTTGTGTTTGTGTGGGTTTCCTCTGGGTACTCTGGTTTTCTCCCATGTTACAAAGACGTGTCTGGAGTGTTTCACCATGGGCATGTGCTGAAAATTAGCTTTGTTCCAAGTCAGACTTTCCTGGTTAACAAATGTTGAATAAAAATGACAGGAATTTGAATTTCAAACTTCATATTCTTCAGAAAGTACATGGTAACACAAAACCTTTTATTCTAGCAATTTTCTAAGTTTATAAGATGAATATTTGAAATGTGTTCCTATTTTGGGGGCTGTATTCCCCCATTATCCAGGTGTTTTGTGGTAAGAGGTTGACAGCTATGGTGAGAACTGAATTCACTGAATATGTTTGGGTGCTGTATTCCCCCATTATTGGCTTTGTCCGGGTGTTTTGTGCTAAGAGGTTGAGCGCTATGACTGAGAACTGAATTCACTAAATGGTAGCCATTTAAGTTTCAGTCTTCCTCTCTTTTAAGCAACAGCTGATTTATCATAGTGGTGTGTTGCTCTGACTGTTTTGCACAGGGTCCTAGGTTCAAGACTTGGCAGTGAAATGTATGGTGGTAACACAGCATTTTATTCTAGCAACTTTCTAAGATTATACAAGCAATTTTTTAAATGTGTCCCTGGTTTTGAGGCTTTTGCCCCCCCCCCCACAATAAATGTTGGCTTTTTCCAGATTTCTTGTGCTGCAAAGTTAAGAAATACAGTTGAGTGTTGAGTGGATTTTACAAGGAGCTGAGAGCTTCAGGGGAAGACAAGTTTAGTGCTGCTTATGCTGAGTCTGCTTGTGTTCTTAATAGCACAACAGGTAGTGTACTGGCTTTTGATGCAGAAGGCTGTGGGTTCTACTCCCACAGTATGTAGCTGCATAGCTGATACCGTACTGTATTGTAAAAGGGGTAGATGCTGTAGTCCTGAGAATGTCCTCTTTGGTGAAGATACCTAGTAGCTATGAACTTGTTATCAGTTTGCCATCCATTCCCTATTGCAATATTACTAGCTTATCATTTTTTTAATGACATGGGCAATTTATTCCAAAAGGGCAACAGAGACTTTATTTGTAGATGAAACAATGAAATATAAAGTTGTTTGATAGCTGCAAACTCTTCATTAGTTACAGATCTCTTTAATGTGGAATTATTTAGATGACTTTTACTTCTGCAGAAATTGTGCATATTTACTGATACTGGTGGATTGTAGAAGGTTGAGTAGACTTTTATGATGGAAATGTTCTCAATGGGGCAGTTTTGTCATTATCGGTGCATGCATTTTGTTTCATTGTTTACCGGAAAAATGTTCAAAACAAGAAATTAAAATGCCCTCTAACAACTGTACTGTATTATACAAGGAATATAATTTAGTACAGTCCGGAAGGTCTATTAAAGAACACATGTATGTTTTGTGTGCAAGGGGCCTACAATTTGAAAACAGCCCAAAGTTAATCTTTATTTGCCACTGGCCAAATGTATTTTCTTTGAATGTGGGTTTCAATGCTGTTTCAATGAATGTGAGTTTCAAAGGCAGAGAAGTTTTAATGCTAAGTCTATTTTCATTGTGAGACTGCATTGCTTTGTTTAGCAGATGTCTGTTAGTGTTTGTGCTGTAAAATGCAAAAATAAAACTTTCAAATAAAATCCAAATCATCATAGAAGTAAAGCAGTATGCATATTACAGTGTTTATGGTAAATGTGGCAAAATTTCCAATAATGGGACATTGGAATGGTTGCAGGCGGGAGGCTCCATTCGACCATGATTTTGTGAGGGGGGATGGCAAACTCAAAGACAGCCCCGGCTGAACTATACCTCTCAACTGTCCAGATTTTCACAGAATGAATAGATTTTTGCTTCTTATTTTTGGTTTGTTCCTCATATAATCTGTGATTTTCTGGCAAATCATTTAGGAATGAAGTCACTAATTAATGACATAGATTGAGTTTCAGACTTCATAACCTTCAGAAAAATGCATGCTAAAGCAAGACCTGTTATTCTATCAACTGTCTAAGTTTATACAAGAGCAATTTTAGTACTGTTTCTATATTCCCCAATATATTTGGCCTTGTCCAGATATCTTGCATTAAGAGGTAGAGAGGTACATGCAAAGAAATCGCTATATAGAATTAGGCATATCCAAACATCTCAACTGTCCCCAATTTTGGCTCAAAATGTTGCTCTCCACCTAATAATCCCTACACAAAAATAACAATTTTGGAAGAAATCTTGGAGGGTTTACAATTAATAAATAACTGTAATAATCAGAGTTATAGATTAGTTTTATTTCAGAAATACATGAAGATTCTCTTATTTTGTCAGCTGCTCAAGTTAACAGTACTAATATTTAAAAAGTGCCCCTTCTTTGACAGGTTCCCAGTTGTATTGTGTGGCTATTTAATTTTTTTGCTTCACATTTTTGGGCCGTTTTTCATAGAATTGTGTTTTTCTGGCAAATTAGTGGCAAATCATTAAAGATTGAAGTTAGAAAATAATGACAGACATTTGAGTTTCAGATTTCATACCCTTCAGAAAACTCATACTAATGCAAGACCTACTATTCTATTATTTTTCCAAGTTTATAAGAGCAATATTTAAAATTGTCCTTATTTTTGGGCCATTGTCCCACTTCTATGTATGGCTTTGTCCAGATTTCTTGCTCTGTGGTTGAAAGGTATGACAAATGTGTCAGGGCCATCACCATCAGCCAGAGACATTTCAAATTGTGACATACTTGTTAGACCCCACTCCCCCATGTATTGACTCTGGATGTGGCCAAGCAAGGCAAAGAGCAGTTATGCAGTGTAAGTGTGCAGAGTATCCCCCCATCCAAGGTAGACACAAGTACTACAGTGGCTTTTCTTCTGTCCTTAATTTTGCAAAATGTTCTGGTTTTCTGTCATATTTTTATACTGTTGATTTATGCTTCTTATTATTCAGAAAATGCATGCTGTTTCAGTGCCTGTTGCTCTGTGTTTAAGTAGCAATGCTTTAATGACCATCAGGTGAGCTTATATGACACTGTTAGATACAAGTAAGCTTTAATAAGCATACTGTTAAAGAATTACCAACATTGAAAGTCTTTTTATTGTTGCCATGTAGAGAATATTTACATAACTAGATAGCATATAAGCCTTAGGTATTGAAATGCATATGACAGTATTTGTAGTAAAGGACAAGATTACAGTATTTTCAGAAGCTCATTACATTTGTTGGAGATTTGCAGTCATCTTTAAAGGCTTTATCCATAAACTAAACAAAATGCCAATCTATCGTGTGGTCCATAACCTGTGAAGTAATCCTTGAAGCAATTTATCTTGAGCTTGTTTCTTGTTTGCTGTTCATTTTTTACTTTGAACATGTTTCCATCATGAAACAAGTAGATAGTTGTTGTCAGGCAGCAGGTTTTTTTTGGATAAGAAACATCTTTACAAGTGGGGGTATCACAGATATTGCTACTTTCAGCATGTTACTTGGTACTTTTATAAAGCTGAATATAAATTATAATTAGAACTGCAGTGCAAGGAGAAGTGGTTTGAGTTGAGTGCTGCTTGTTTTCCTTACACTTGATTTTGACTGGCATTCCAGTAATGTATTTAAAAAGTAATTTATTTTTTCATGCCTCACAATCTTTTTGTTTCCATCTAGATATTAAATAAGGTGTCATGTATCCAATGTATTGAATATTTTTTTCTTCTACACTTCATTTTGTCTTGATTGGACCCTCATAATGATAGTTTGGCACCCAGGGCAGTGTATTTAATTAAAGTCCCAGTTTTTGTGGTTTTGAGAATAGCTCTGTCCCTTTCTAGTTGGTCACACCCCTTCCCACTGGCCCCACCCATTCATCTGTCTCCTGCAGCCCCCTTTTGATTTGAAGTCACCAGCTACCACTGCGTGTTATGCAATATGTTTATGCACTAATTATTGTCAATAATTATTATGTCTAATCTACCAATTTGCTACATATATTGCTAGTCTTAATAGGACTAGTGTGGACAGTGTGGCATATTTAGTCATAATTAGGAACATTCATTTAAGTCTACAACATTTGTCAGTTATACGGTTAAATAGGATTAAAATATACAAATATCTATATCTATTTATACCTATGTATCTATATTTGTATCTATATCTATATCTGTATCTATAGATACACACACACACAAACACACACAGATACGCACATTAGTTACTCCTTGCAATTTCATTTTTTGGGAGTTCTGTGTGGGGTTTTAATTTAGTGTCCCAGATGTATGCATGGCACCTCCCTATTGGTCATGTTTTCAGGTAGCTATCTCAACGTTATGACATATATGACACATATTTTTATTTATATACCTGCTTGTGAAAAGTTCTTCATGTCTTTACAATGGTGGTGGCAACAGAGATCCCCTAACCCAGCTATTCACTATTTAGACAGTTTTGTATATGTGGGTTCCAGCTTCATTGGGGCTAAAGATGGATGGACATTTTCATTTAAATTTGCCGAGATCTAGGGTGCATTTGGAGTTTTTCAGGTCCAGCTAAGTCCCACACCTTCCTAGGGCTGGAATTTGATATGCAGGTTTTCTGATTTCATTTGCCCTTGAGTATGATTTTCAAGATCAGCACCATCATAGACACAGTCTTACAGCCCAGAAGGTCAGAGTCCCAGCAGCCATGGAGATGCTGAGCCTTCTCAATTTTTATTTTATTTATTTATTTGCTTGCAGAACCATTGTATTCGATAGACCATTTACCAGATCTTTTCCTAACCATGTTAATGGTGTTTAGAAAAAAACATCATCAGGGTTAGGGTAGCCCAGAGGGTGAAGGATGATCTCATTATATCTGCTCTTCCCATGAAGCTTGCACCATCATATGTGCTCATTTCTGTTGTTTGCCTGACTTTTGTGTGATTTGCTGCTTCAATTGGTAGCTATCAATGACATTTACATAATAGCCTGGGTGCTTCTGATCTGCTGTAGCAAAGGGAAAAAAAGTCAGATTAGTTTGCATCAAAATTGAGGGAGCAAGAAATTGCTGCACCTAGGACTACATTAACTCAGTGAGACTGCAGTCATGTAAAGAAGAGAGACTGAAAATGTCTTTCTTATTCAGACCACACTTTGGAAGGAACAAGGGAAAGTTGTTCAGGAATTGTAATTCATAATTATTTGTTATTCTGCTTTCACATCTAGTCTGATGCATACCAATTAAATGCAAATCTTTATGCTGTCTCAAACACATGTTTGATTATCTGGCAGTATGGTGCAAAACAACGTCATATAAATCTTCAAACCACTCAGTGGTTTTCAATGCTGTATCCCACATTATGAATGCCCTGTCGAACGTCTTCAGACTTCCTGATTGCAAGCACTGCTTTTTGCTTTGCCTGTTGTCTCATGTAATTCATGAACTGGCATGGAATCTGCTTAAAATAAATAAATAAATAAATATATTATCCTAAAATTCTGATAGTTAATTTGAGCTTTTGGTCCAGATGGTCTTAAAGAAGCTGTTCTCCACCTTGTGAGATGAAAAGGTGAATAGTATGGTTCTTGTGAAAAGCTGCCTCTGGTGTCATGAAGAGATTTCTGAAAGCAGCTGGAACTCAGTACAGATAACACTTATTCACTTGCTGGTTAAGCTTCAGTGGTACTAAATTGGCTCAGGCAGAAATGAAAGAAGGCATTTTGGGCTGAAACTATTCCACTATATATTATTTTGAATGAATCTCAGCTTGTAGTGCCAACCAGTTTTTTTTTTCAAGATTTGCAAATGAATACAAAGACCTCCTCCATGATGAATACCTGCAGATTCTTCATAACTGTCATTTTATTTATTTGTTTCTTATTACTACCCTGGCCTTCCTGACTGCTTCTTCCTATTATATGTAGTATAGAAGACAGCTTAAAAAACAGCATGCATCAGCAAATGCAGCACTGCTCAGAAAGCAACTTATTATTGCACTAATAAAATATCAAAACCACACAACCCTGCATGAAGATATGCTACCAGGAAAAGGGTAAGTGTGTTGTGAGAGAGACGAGAGACATTTCTTGGGCAAAGAAGAAATTACTGTGTCCAGATATGGAAGCTGCTGCCATGTTTCTGTCTTTATCTGCATTCATCACAAAGTAATCTTCTACATTCCAATTCACTAACAGGCAAGTAGAGATGCTGGGGCAGTGTACTATGGGGAGTTCAGTAATGCTTGGAAGTCCAGCACTTATTGTCTGTAGTTATTGCAGGTGACTCACAGCTTAACAGCCATTAAATAATGCAAAGTGAATGACTTGTATACCACAAGAAATTGTTAACAGAAATATGTGCTCAAAAGATCAGACCAAAGCTGTACAGATGCAGTCTGGGTTCCATGGTCCTTGGAGAGGCTCCATGCAGAAGGAAGTTTTGTTGGCCTTGTTCTTCTATTGCTATACCCAGGAACAGTGCTGTATTCCTGAATAGCATTTCAGCAAACAAAGTGTATGGGTCTGGCCCTTGGTTATCCCATAGAAATGCATTAAAGCAGTCCTTCTGGACTGCCTACTGAGCATGGGAAATTAACCTGCACACGATCATGAATTATTCATGTTCCTAATGAATCATGCAGTCTGACTGTTCATACTGGTAAAGAGCTTAAAACTGGAACACTGGTATGTTTACTGCCTCGAATCAGATCTGAATATGTTGCTTGAAAAGATGTAACTGAACAGGAATCAGTGTGTCTGACGACTAGATTGCATCTAGTATTTTTGAAAACTAAAGAGTGTATTTTAAGCTACAAGGTGTTGAATTTCAATTCAATCATAACACAGCTCAATGTACTAATTGGTGAGCCCAACCATGCTCCTGACATATACTTGCCTGGTTACCTCTGATGCCACACTAAATATGCTTGTTTGGGTTTTTCTTCTAATATTACCATTCTCTAGCATGCTTGCTTGCATGTCATATAAAATGGTAATACTATGTGTCGTCCAGGCTTTGGCAAAAAAAAAAAAAAAAAGAAAAAGAGCAGTGCCTAAAGCAGGTTAGGTATTGATCCACACCACCCCCCAAAAAAAAAAATAATCAAAGATAAATAAATAAATAATGCTCTTTTACTGACTATAAAATGCTATAGTTTAGACCAGTCTCCCACAGATAATAAGCCGCATCCCATTATTTCAATACTTTCTTGTGTAATAATGATGATGCATGTTACTATACTACCAGTAAAAAGATAGTGGGCCGGATTTACGAAAGCTTGCACGGAGTTGTAGAGTAGAGTAAGATGTCAGACAGCCAATCTGTCTGCCGAGCGATCCAGCAACAGCCGGCAGGGGCATGCATGAGAGCTTCTAAAGCTACTCTTGCACGGACAGTGTCATGGTATGCAAATTACCTCATTTGCTGCTGAAAGCTATGCAAATTAGGTAAATTTGCAATCCAGGAAACACTAACCTGTCTGTGGAAGAGTAGTGTTATTTGCAGAAATGTACTCCATTGGTAACGGAGTACCATTCTGCAAATTGCTAAACGGAGCTATGACAGCTCAATATAAAGCATGCATCCAATTGAGGAAGCATGCCAATGGCCAAATATAAGGCCATTGGCATTTTTAAATGTTTACAATTATTAAAATCTAATTTTTTTCCCCCGATCTCTGATGTTTAAGCATAGCACAGAGCCGCGTAAATGTGCGGCGCTTAAAAAAACAATAAAATAATTTCAAAATAGCCAAAAATAGGCATTTTCACTAAAAGGCTTATCCTGCCATGCAGGTGAATGGCAGGCTGAAGACAACATGGCCACTGAGTACTGGTTGCTAAAGGGGGAAAGCTCAGTGTGAGAGATGTAGCCAAGCATTAATAGGCAATCCTATACAAATGAGGATAAGGATAGTGAATCCCAATTTTCCCCAGCATGTGAGCCATGTCCTAAGAGTGTAAGTGTAGGAGTAGGTGAGTAGTAGAGTAGAAGATAGGTGACATCATGATGGGGTATGTCAGAAAGGCTATATGCTTATTGGAGCACAGTGTACTGTCTTTGCCCTGAGTTGCTCAGGATTGCAAGAGGCGTGTCTACAGCTGTCCCTTTTGAAAACCAGAAACCAAAGGTGTACGCCATGAAAATATCTGAAATTTCTTGCAAATGTGCGCCTGATTGCCCAGCCCAGCACTTTAAACTCTACAAACAGCATTCTGCCCTGTTTTTTCCCAAGAACTCTGCAACACTGCAGTATACAAAGAGGGAAAGCTTAAAAACTTTAAAGTCAGACAAAATCTTAGGGGCTGCTCTCGCTATCATAAACCAATATGTGCAAGGTGCTGAGGGTGGTGATGTTGTGAATGCTGCTGAACAACCCACAGTGAGGAGACGGAGAAGAGTGTGCAGACCTAGGGTAACCTACCAGGGGCTACATGAGCTGGAGATAGTGGAGCGCTATAGGGTGGACAGAGACCTCCTGCAGGAAATTGTTGAGCTGTGCCGGCCACGCCTCACACACAGAACCAACAGAGGGGAACCCATCCCAGTGGATACCAAGGTATGTGTTGGCCTAAGAATACTAGCTACAGGTACCTTTCAGAGACCAACTGGTGATATCATGGGGATTTCACAGGCATCAGCATCCAGGGTACTGCACCATTTCCTGGATGCCATGTCAGCACATGTCGGTGAGCACGTATATTTCCCCAATTCCCCTGAGGCATTGGCCAGCAATATGCGTCTTTTCCACCAAATAGCAGAATACCCTGAGGTAGTGGGTGCAATAGACTGCATGCACATACACATCAAAGCACCACCCGGTGAGCGGGGTAGGGTCTACATCAACCGCAAGGGCTTCCCCTCCATCAACTGCCAGGTCATGTGCGATGCCCAGGGCATAATAATGAATGTGTGTGCTGGCTGCCCTGAAAGCTATCACGATTCCCACATCTGGCATCTGACGCAGCTGTACCAGAGATTTGCCAATGTGGACATCCCTGATAGTCAACTAGTGGGGGATGCTGGATAAGCACTGGAGCCATGGCTGATGACACCCATCAGAAATGCACACACACCCGAATAAGAACTCCATAATGAGGCACACACACAAACAAGAAACATTATTGAGCATGTGTTTGGGATGCTCAAGTCATGGTTCTGGTGCCTGGACACATCTGGTGGAGCCTTGCAGTACTCAACAACTACATGTACCCAAATTGTCATGGTATGTGCCATGCTACACAATATGATCCTGTGAAAACAGCTGCAGCAGGAACAGCATGGGGCAGGGCCAAACAGCCCCCCACCATTGCCAAGGCCTGCACAGGCACAGCGTGGCTCAGAGGAGGAACAACCTGAGCCTGCCCCAGTAGGCAGAAGGAGGCATGCCCTGGCCTTGGCAAAGAGGCAACACATAGCACATACACTGACTCAGTAGGAACCCTGGAATTGACACCTCTCTCTGACTTGCACATACAGTAAAAAGGATGCCTAACTTGACACTACCTGTTTTCAAACATGTATAGAGAGTGTACTATGTGCATCCGACATAGGCAGTCCTGCAGCACCACCCGAAGCATGAGTGCCCTATTTTAAGCAATATAAAGCACTGCTATGCACATTTTACCAGTATTGAGCATATTTATATACAGTTGCATGTAGCTGCTCACCGCGCTAACCAGCACAACATCGGGCAATGTTGAGCAATGTTGGGCAATGTTGGCCAAAGTCGGGCAAAGTCGGGCAAGGTCGGGCAAAGATGAGCAAAGTCGGGTAAACACACTCATGCCTGCTTTACTGATCCTTAAGCAGTCTGGTCTGTCCAGCAGGAAAATAAAAAGCAGTGACAGTGCTCGAACTCAGGATACTGTGCACTATAGTCACAGTACTAAACAACTAAGCCATGACAACATTTCACTGGCACAGACACAACTTAACTCACTCACACATACCAGATGGGAGGGTCACATACCTAACAGTCACAGCTAGCAGGGCAAATGTAGACAAACACAAACACAAACAAATGCTGTATCATGCCCTCTGAAGAGGCATATGAGTAACCTCCCCCCAGGCCTATGCAGATAGATAACAGCAGGCCAGGCAGTGTGATTTGGGTTGGGTGAGCTATAAAGTCACAAACTAATATGCGTGTAATTGGAAGCTAAGGTCTGTACTGCAGTGGTATGCCTCAAGCCAGTACGATAGGCAACAGAACAGACTGAAATGGAGTACCTGACATAGCAGTGCAGGCCTAGCAAATGTGTATAAGTGTCAGGTGAACCCTTCATCCTATGTACACCCAAAGTAACAATCAGGTGAGCCCCCCGGGTAGAAATGTACAAATAATAGCTGTCTCCACTGTATGTAGAATGACTCATGGAAGCCCTGCAGGCACACTGTGCTTCCTGTCGATGTACAACACAAAGGTGAGCACTGAAGTAAAAACCAACTTGATTTTCACACACATATAGTATATATGCTTATACTGGGCATGTTCACACACTTAAACTAATTTAGCAAATTTCAGTCAGCAACATACTGAAAGGTCATACTGGGCATGCTCACACACTTAGGCCATGTCTGAGTACAGCAGTGGGCCACACATATTTGGCAGTTGCAGTTCTTACTCCAGACACTTGTCACTATTCAAAAATCCTGCCTGATGCACACACTGATATGAAAACAGACCCATATAATATATTGGACACCTGTCATAATCAAACTATGTACTCTAAGTACTTAAGTTGTTCAAAGAAAGTGAACAACCAAAGAAGATCAATAATACTCCGATCGGTATCATCAAGAAACAAGGAGCACTCCTAACATTATCCAAGCCATGGTCAAAGAGTCTATAGAGATCCATGAAGCTGTCTTTCGCTATGTCATAAATATCACTGTAAACTCATATATGTTCTGAGTCAGTGCAAACTGTAAATGAATACATGCATATGAATGACATTGCCAACATCTTGTCAGACAGGTTCATAGGTTCATAGGTTCATAGGTTCATACTAGGCTATCTGCCCTAGAGCATTTATAAGCCTAGCCAGAGTGTGTTTGGCTTTTGCCACCCATTTTAAATTAATTTTGCTATGCCTTTTTTGAGGTTAGTATACTGTGCCTCTGTTTAACAGTGACACAGAAGTGATAGCCAGGGTAAACCTATGATCTCCCATCCACTCATCAAGATTCCTCTTGAAGAGAGTCAATGTGGGACTCTGCCTAACCTGGACTGGGATTTTATTCCAGAGTGAAGGGAGCCTCTGGGTTATGAATCTGTCCCTCCAGCATGTCCTATTTATTTCAGTGCTGAGGTTCAAGTCTCTCGAGCACGTAGCTCGATGGGATTTGGATTTTCTGAGGTGCAGCATGTCCATTAATTCCGGGTTGAACATGGCTTTATCGTCAGGCACAGATCGCCTCTGAGCAGGCGGTATGCCACTGGGTAGAGCTGGGGTTTGTTTAACTGGGCAGCATATGGCATCTGTTTGGGCCCTTTGATCCTCTTGGTGAGGTACTTTTGGGGTCTTTCCAGTTGCTGCAGGTGTCTGGTAAGGTACATCCCAAAGGGGCATTGTACTCAATTATGGGCCTGATGAGGGATGAGTAAAGAGGCGATTACCTCCCTGATCTAGATGTGAATCCCTTCATGATTAGGTGGGCTATATAAAATGTTTTTCTAACCACTTTGGCCATGTGGTTGTCAAATGAGAGATTGCTATCAACTTGGGTCCCCAGGTCCCTAATGACTTCTTCTGTACTTACTGGATTACCACCTATGTGGTAATTTGTAGGCACTTTGTTTTGCCAAAGGGATGACTATACACTTTTTGGCGTTTAGCTTGAGGCCATGGCTCTGGCACCAGTTGTCTGTTTCTATGAGGCCCTTTTGGAGGATGCTTGTGTCAGCTGGAGAGTTGATTATGGCGCCCAGTTTGCAGTCATCTGCGAACTTGGTCAGCCACAGTCCTTCCATGTTGGCCTGTACCGCCGAGACATATATACCGAACAAGAGAGGTCCCAGGACTGAGCCTTGTGGGATGCCACTTGTAACTGGTTTGGAGTCTGACATGGCTCCAGCAATTCTAACCATGTGGGTTCTGTCCTTGAGCCAGTTTACAACCCATCTAGTGACATAGGGGTTTATATTTAAGCTGGTGAGCTTATCTATAATGCCCGAGTGGGGTATTGTATCGAAGGCTTTTGCGAGGTCCAAGTAGGCTGTGTGGACCACCTTCCCCTTGTCAATGGCCTTGGTGACTGTTTCAAAGAAATCAACCAGGTTTAAGAGGCAGGATCTGCCCTTAACAAAGCCAAACTGGGTAGGATCCAGTGTCTGTAGGTCCCCAATATCTTTATTTATGAGGTCCATGATGATCCTTTCCATAGCTTTGCAGACCAAGCTAGTCAGGCTTATGGGCGATAGTTTCCAGTATCCGTTGAGGCACCACCTTTGTGGAGAGGGACCACTGTTGCTGTATGCCACTCTTTGGGTACATATCCTGTAGTAAGGCTAAGATTGAACAGTAGTTTTATGTTTGGGTTTAGCTCTTCTTGGAGTTCATGTAGGACAGCCGGGACACCATCTGGTCCCATTGATGCTGTATTTTTGCTTTTAGAGGCGGCTCTTACCTGAGCATCTGAGATGTCAGGGGCAGCACTCTGTTGGGATAGATATTTGCCCTTTTGGTGGGAGAGGGGAGAAGTTTGCACTGAACCTGTCAGCTAGGATGTTGGCAATGTCTGTGGGCTCGGTGTATTTTTGTCATTTTGGACTAATTCTGAGCATATCTGGGAATTCCCACCCAGGTTCCTAACATAACTAAAGAAAGCCTTGTGATTATCCTTAGTGTCCTGTGCAATTTTTCTCTCGAAGCTGGCCTTAGAGATTTTATGAGTGCCGTAGTTTTTGCTAATACTGATCAGAGATGCCTTCCCTTTTGGGATTTTGCTCTATCATGTAGTAGCTTCCTCCTTCTATTGTATAGTTTGTTTATGGCTGGGGTCCACCAGACAGGACGTCTGCCTTTGGAGGATTGGGTCTTGGTTTTATTTGGGATTGCATGATCCATGCATTCCTGAAGGTGTTCATAGAATGCGTTTATAAAGGATTCTGCGGTCTGGGCCATATTTTCCACAGGCCTGGGGCTTTGAAGGATTTCGCCTCTGTTTTGAGGCATGTGAAATTTGCTTTACTGAAGTTTTTCACTGTGGTTTTCTGGGCAGGGGTTGGGGTCGGGATGTGAATATCCAGTGAGATTAGTTTATGGTCTGATCTTACCAGTGAGGGATACACTTCTGGTCTGGAGCATAGTGTCCCCATGTTGGTGATGATCAGGTCCAGTATGTTTTCCCTCTTGTGAGAGTGGTAACAAGTTGTTCCATAGCATTTGAGTTTATAAATTCTAGGAACCTTTGGGCTAGGGTGTTGGAGCTAGAGTAATGCTCCCAGTCTATGTTTGGGTAGTTGAAGTCACCCAATATAATGGTGTTTGGAGAGACCTTCATATTTTCCAGTATTCTCAGGAAGGCCAAGTGGGGTTCCTGTGTTTGGGAGGGTGGTCTGTAGCAGGCTATAAACTGGAAGGCAGTTTTACCCACAGTTAGTTGCACATGGATAGTCTCTGATGCTTCGTGCTGTGCCACCAACCTGGAGGTGTGGGTATCTTTAACGAATATTGATACCCCCCCTCCTTTTGTGGTTCGGTCCAAGTTTTGGGGCCGAAAAGCATGGTATGAGGTATAACCTGGTAGTGCTGGGGTGCTCTCGGGAGCCTTGAACCAGGTTTCTGTTACTGCACAGATATCGATGTGTGTGGGATGTTGGAAAAGGTCTTTTCAAGGTCTCTGTAGGCCGTGTGTAGCTCATTTCATTGATGCATGTCCTGGGTGACTGGGCACAGCACGAAGCATCAGAGACTATCCATATTTACCCCCTTCTCACTGACAAAAGGACCCATTATCATACCTGGAGATTGTGAAAACCCAGAAATCACATACAGAATGGTTAAACAGCTCTTTCCAAACCTAAAAACACGGCGTGTATGGGATAACATGGTTTCCCTGGCTGTGTCATATGTGAACTCCAAAACAAACAGACCCTGCACCTGAACAGTCTGTTGAGACTCACCATCTATACAGGATATGAAACTGTTGAATGGGTTACAGCAACGTTTGGCATACTCCACGAGTGTTGGTGCACAACAGACCATGTGTACAATTGCCTTATAAGCCTAATAAGCCTGATGTGCAAGGCCATGGAGTCCATCATTATGGAACTCATAAACAAAGCTATTGAAAGCCTACAAACACCCAACCCTACCCATTTTGGTTTGGTCAGGGGCAGATCATGGTTCCTAAACCTGCTAAACAGTTTTCAAGGCAGTCACCCAGGACATGCATCAATGAAATGAGCTACACACGGCCTACATAGACCTTGAAAAGCCCTTTTCCAACATCCCACACACATGTTGTATCCACAAAATCAACAACCTGTGCATAATCACGTATGTCATCTGATGGATTGCCAACTGGGGCACAGATAGATCCCACAAGGTAAGAATTGTGGTCTCCTGTTCAAGCTGGTAACAACTGCTGTCCCCCATGGCTCAGTCCTGGGACCCCTCCTGTCTGATGTATACTTTTCAGAAATACAGTCAAACATGAGGGCTATGTTTAGCAAGGTTTGTGGATGACTGCAAAAAGGTTGTCATAATCGATGTTTGGGAAAACAGAGACATCCTTAAAAAGGATCTCAGTCAGGCAGATGTGGTGTCAAACTTATTGGCTCGAGCTACAATCCTACAAATTCCACATAGGTGCCAACACCCTAAATATGGAGGTAATAATAAGGGATCTATGGACACATGTGGATAGCCATCACTACTTCCAGAAACACATTCACAAAGTGGTTAGAAAATTATGCTATATGTTCCCACAAACTGCCAAGGTCTTTGCATGTAGGTCAAAGGAGGTTCCCTCTACTCATTAGTCATCAGACCCATCATAGAGTACCACAACACACTTGCGATGAATCTGACTAGGCACCTTCAGCAGCTGAAAAGAACACTGACATACCTCAATAAGAGCATTACTGGCCTCAAACAGTTGCCCCATGCAACAAGACAGAATTTAACTCAATCTGTACTCTGTTGCATACTGTCTACTCAGGTGATCTCTGCCCAACAGACAGGTCCATGTCCAATGCAGAACGGATGTACATGTGCTATCTGAAGTAACCCCAAACTCACTGTACTACATGCTCTAGAGATATCATCATCACAACAATAAATAGAACATGTTGGAGGGATACATTAATAACTCACAGACTTCCCTTTCTTTGGAACAGGCTACCTCCCAACCTACATTAAGCTGAGTCCCTCACTGACACTCTTCCAGAGGAGCCTTGATGAGTGTATGTGAAACTGAACTGTCACACCATGGATCACTTTAACAGCTCTACTACACATAGGCCTAGGAAACTAACTCCATGGGTGGTGATAGCTGCACACTCTGGCCATACTAATATATGCCTTCAGGCAGATAGCCTATTACCTACCTATGTACCTATATATATATGTATGGGGAACACAGTATAATAAGCCAAAGATGGATGGGCAGAGATGTGTGTAAGAGGGTGACCATGACAGGGAGCCATCCAGGACTGTCCCACCAAGCACACATCCCAATGGCACAAAAGACATGAGGTGCACATCTCACCCAATGTACATAACAGCCACCAGTATCTGTAAGCATTACAGTGTATTTGGTCCATGTGCCTGCTGTACAACATGATGGTACAATGAGGTACATATCTACTATCTGTAGACATGTACCTGTCACATAGTCTACTACATACCTATGAACCTATCTTCAATAAGACATATGTTAGCCTAGGCAAGTTGTGCAGCTTTCACCACCCCATTGGGTAGTCTCCCAAGCCCTCATTCTAATAGTTAGTACCCTAATCCCCTTTTTAGTGGGGCTGCTGATGTGATGCCTGGCATGAATTGTCTGTTTCCCATTCACTCATCAAGGTTCCTATTGAAGAGTGTCAGCGAGGGGTTCTGTCTGATGTACATTGGGACACTGTTCCACAGTAAGGCAAGTGTCTGGGATGGTACTCTATCCCACCAGCATGTTGTCTTCATTGTTGTGATGAGGTTCATATCCCTAGAGTGTGTAGGGTGACTCAATTTTGTTATCTGTAGATGGAGTATGCTCAGCAGTTATGTGTTGGACATGGCTCTTAATGTTAGGCAGAGTGTGCCTCTGAGTAGGTGGTACACAACGAAGTACAGATTCAGTTTTACCAGTTGTGGTGCATAACACAACTGTTTGAGGCCAGTAATCCTCTTGGTGAGGTACCTCTGTGGTCTCTACAGCTGCTGGATATGCGTAGCTGTAGCAGCTGTAGAGACCACAGAGGTGCAGCTGCTGGATATGCGTAGCCGAGTACATCCAAAATGGTGCATTGTACTCAATGATGGGTCTGATGACTTAAGAGTAGAGGGCCACCACTACCTCTTCGGCACCTGATGCAAGCCCTTTGTTGATTAGGTGGGCCACATAGGATTTCCCAATCACTTTGGCAACATGGTTGTCAAAGGAAAGATGGCTATCTACTTGTGTCCCCAGATCCCTTATTGCCTTGTCAGTTTTATGGGGGGTAACACCTATGTGGTAGTTTGTGTGTACTTTGTTTTCACCAAAGGGTATCACTATGCATTCCTCCACATTGAGCTTGAGGCCATGATTCTGACACCACACATCTGTCTCATAGAGTCCCTTCTAGAGAATATTTGTGTCATCCGGGGAATCTATTATGGCAAACACTTTACAGTTCCCAGCAGACTTAGTCAACCACAACCCTCCTGTGTTGGCATGTACATTTGAGAAGTCTATACCAAACAGAAGAGATGCCAGGACTGAACCCTGGGGGCCACCAGTTGTTACCGGTGTAGAGTCTGACATGTAGCCAGCAACTCTTAGTTTGTGGAATCTATCTGTGAGCCAATTTGCAATCCATCTTGTGATGTATGGTTCATGCCCAGGTTGGTGAGTTCATCTATGATACCTAACTGGGGAATGGTGTCAAAGGCTGTAATGAGGTATAGGTAGGCTGTGTTGAGCTCATTTCAATCATCTGTAGCCTGGGTAACGGTCTCAAAGAAATCCACCCAGTTCAGGAGGTGTGATCTGCATATGATGAAGCCAAACTGGGTGTGCTCAACTGTGTGAAGATTCACAATCTCTTTATTGTTGACTTCCATTATGATTGGCTCCATTGCCTTAAAGAGCAGACTCATCAGGCTCATAGAGCATGAATGCCAAGGGGGTTTTGTGGCCCCACCCCTGGGGAGTATGAAGAATGTTGCTGTGCAACATTCTATGGGTACATATCCTGTACAGAGCATGTAGAGAGAGAGGTGTAGGTATCCTTGATGAATATGGATACATCCCCACCCTATGTGCTATGATCCAGGTCCTGATGTTGGAAGGTATGGAATGAGTAGTATCCTGGTAGTGCTGGTGTGCTCTCTGGAGACTTGAACTAGGTTTATGTTACTGTACAGATATCAATATTCTCCATGCTGAGATGTGCCTCGAGTGTGTGCATCTGGAGGCTGAGACTTCTGGCAATGAGTAGCATTTAGCTAACTTTGTGGTTATTTGTGTTGGTTATGGGGTTTGGTTTGTCCTGAGTGACCGGTGTTCCACACCTGAAGTCAATAGCTCATTGGTCCTATCTGACCATAAGCTAATTACACTACATATCCACATTCTGGACCCACCCCCCATTAAGGAAACCATGTTAAAAAATGTCTCCAAAGCCAACTTCATGCTTCTTAAGACAGAAGTGCTGAACTTCAGGACACCCATGCAAATGGACAATACTGTTAAGACTTCTGAATCCTTCACAATTGCACTTTATAAGCACTTACATGAGTGTATGCATCATGCTATCCCAAACAGAACCAAGACACTATCCTCCAAGAAAAGGAAGCCAATCTGGTGGTCCCCTGCCATAAACAAACTGCACAAGAGAAGGAAGAAACTGTTGCAAAAGAGGGTAAAATCCCATGAGTGAAGGAGCTCCCTGGTCAGCCTCAGGAAGAAGCTGCGATCCCTGATAAAATCCTCCAAAGCTAGTTACGAAAACAAAGTCGACACTGATTCTAAAGACAACCACAAAGCATTCTATAGCTATGTCAAGAATCTCAATGGCAACACTCAGATCTGCTCTGAGTTACAGCACAATGGCACTAAATATACAGACCCAACTGATATTGCCAATAGCCTGACAGATAGGATAAATGCTAATTTTACCCCCCTCTCACCCATGAAAGAGCACATCTCTATACCGGAAGAATGCAAAGTTGCTGTCATCATGGTGGCACAGGTAAAAACCAATCTCCAAAGCCAGGAACACAGCATCCATGGGACCAGATTACATCCCAGTGTTCTACACGAACTACAGAACAAACTGGTACCACACCTACATACCATGTTCAATCATAGCCTCACCTCAGGCTTTGTGCCTGCTGAATGGTGCACAGCGACGGTTATCCCACTACACAAGGAGGGAGCCACCACAGACCCCAGGAAATAGCACTCCATTAGCCTGATGAGCCTGGTTTGCAATGCCATGGAACGTATCATCATGGAACTTATAAACAAAGACATTGGTAATCTCCAAACTCTGGACCATAACCAGTTTGTAAAAGGCAGATCATGTCTCCTAAACCTGATAGACTTCTTTGAAACAGTCACCAAAGACGTAGACAAGGGTAAGGTGGTTCCCACAGCCTATCTAGATCTTGCCACGACTTTTGACACCATCCCCCACTCTGGAATTATTGATAAACTCACTAAACTATGTATAAATCCCTATGTCATAAGATGGGTTGCCACCTGGCTGACTGACATAACCCACAGTGTGAAAGTAGCAGACTCCAAGTCCGACTTCAGACCAGTGACAAGTGGAGTACCACAGGGTTCAGTCCTGGGTCCTGTCCTGTTTGGTATCTACTTCCCTGAAGTACAGGTTAACATGGAAGGTCTCTGGCTAATGATGTTCCCAGATGACTGCAAACTAGGAGCCATAATCGAGACTACTAATGATGTGGACATCCTACAAAAGGACCTCACTGAGACAGATGCCTGGTGTCAAAGCCATGGCCTCAAGCTCAATGCCAAAAAGTGCATTGTTATCCCCTTTGGTAAAAACACTGTACCCATGAACTACAACATAGGTGGTAGTATACTCAACACCGAAAGTGTGATAACATACCTTGGGACACAGGTGGACAGTAGACTCTCCTTTGCTAATCACATTGCCACAGTAGTCAGGAAATCCTTCTACGTGGCACACGGCATCACAAAAGGTGTCTCATGCAGAATAAAAGAGGTCATTGTTCCCCTCTACTCATCACTCATTAGATCCATTATAGAGTACAATACCCCTATTGCTATGTACCTCACAAGACATCTACAACAACTGGAAAGCCTGCAGAAATACCTCACAAAGAGGATTAGTGGCCTCAAATACATGCCATACACAGACTGTCTCAAAACACTACAGCTTTACTCTGTTGCATATCGCCTACTCAGAGGTGATCTCTGCCTAACATACAAAGCTATGTCAAACACATAGCTGTTGGACACTCTCCACTTAAAGAAATCCCAATCCCTCATAGTGTTGGCCACAAAACCCAGACTGAAATACTAAAGAAGGGGGTGTATCCATTTTCATAAAGAATACCCACACCTCCAGGTTAGTGGCACAGATCGAGGCCTTGGAGACCATGCAAGTGCAACTAACATTGGGCAAAGCTGCTTATCAGATTGTAGCCTGCTATAGATCACATACTTTGTCTCAGGACCCTCACTCAGTATTCCTGAGAACACTGGGAAATATAAAGGTCCTACCAAACACCATGATATGAGGAGATTTCAGCTACATAACCAATGACTGGGAGAATTACCCTTAGTACAAAGTCATTTGCCCAATGCTTCCTAGAGTTTATAAACTCAAACGGCCTGGAACAGCTGGTCACCATGCCCACTAGAGGTGACAACATACTGGACCTGATCATCACTAACATGGGGGATCAGTGTTCCACACCAGAGGTAAACCCCTCACTGGTAATATCAGATCATGAAGTAATCACACTAGACATCCACATTCTGACCCCCCCCCAGTCATCAAAATCACTGTGAAAAACTTTTCAAAAGCAAACGTCACACTTATCAAGACCAAAGTGGAAAGTTTCAAAGCCCCCTTGCTACAGGATAATGCTATCCAATCTGCAGAATCCTTTACAAGTGCATTCTATGAGCATCTACAGGGATGCATGGATCGAGCCATCCCAATTAAAACCAAAACTCACTCCTCCAAAAAGGAGAAACCAATCTGGTGGTCCTTGCCCATAAATAAGCTATACAACAGAAGGAGGAAACTAACACATGATAGAGCAAAATTCCAAAAAGGAAAGGCATCACTGATCATTATTAGCAAGAAACTACAATTGCTCATAAAATAATCCAAGTCCAGTTTCTAAAGAAAAATTGCCAAGGGATCTAAAGATAACAGCAAAGCCTTCTTTAGCTATATCAAACATTTTGGTGACAACTCTCAGATATGCTTTCAGCTGCTGCAAAATGGCAAAAAATACACTGAACCAACTGACATTGCCAACATCCTGGTGGACAAGTTCAGTGCAAACTTCACCCACCCTCAACCCCAAAAGGGCCAATGTCCATCCCAGAAGAATGCAGAGCCCTAGACTTCATGGACATGCAGGTAAAAACAGCCCTCTCCAAAGCTAAGAACACAGCATCAATGGGACTGGATGGTGTCCCAGGCTGCATCTTACACGAGCTCCAAAAGGAACTAAACCCTCACCTACATTCACTGTTCAGACTCAACCTTACCACAGGCTATGTACCCAAAGAATGGCGTACAGCAACAGTCATCCCACTCCACAAAGGTGGTGCCACAACAGAACCTGGGAACTATCATCCTATAAGCCTGACCAGCCTGGTCTGTAAAGCTATGGAGTGAATTATCATGGAACTCATAAACAGAGACATTGGGAACCTCCAGATACTGGACCCTACCCAATTTAGCTTTGTTAAAGGCAGATCCTGCCTCCTTAACCTAGTTGACTTCTTTGAAACAGTTACCAAGGCCATAGATGAAGGGAAGGTAGTCCACACAGCCTAGCTGGACCCCACTAAGGCCTTTGACACCATTCCCCACTCTGGCATTATAGACAAGCTTACCAGCTTGAACATTAACCCCTATGTCACAAGATGGGTGGCCAACTGGCTCATGGATAGAACACGTATGGTCAGAGTTGCAGGTGCCATGTCCGACTCTAAACCAGTCACAAGTGGCATCCCACAGGTCTCGGTCCTGGGACCTATCCTGTTCAGTATATACGTCTCTGAGGTACAGAGAAGCAGGGGAGGACTACGGCTGACCAAGTTCCCAGATGACTGTAAACTGGGGCCATAATCGACTCTCTGGTTGACACAGACATCCTCCAGAATGGTCTTACAGAGACAGATACCTGGTGTCAAACCATGGCTTCAAGCTGAATGGCAAAACATGCATAGTCATCCCCTTTGGAAAAAACAAAGTGCCCACAAATTACCACATAGGTGGTAATCCACTAGGTACGGAAAATGTAATTAGGGACCTGAGGACCGAGGTAGATAGTAACCTCTCCTTTGATAATCACATTGGCAAAGTGGTTAGTTATTCCTTGTATGTAGCCCACCTAATCACGAAAGGTTCACCTCTAGATCAAGAGAGGTCATTGTGCCCCTCTACTCATCACTCATTAGGCCCATAATAAAGTACAATGCCCCATTTGGTATGTACCTTAATTGGCACATGCAACAGCTGGTAAGATCACAGAAGTACTTCACCAAGAGGATCATGGGCCTCAAAGAGATGCCCAATGCAGCTCGACTAAAAAAACTCCAGGTCTACTCGGTTGCTTACTGCCTGCTCAGATGTGATCTATGCCTGACGTATAAGGCCATGTCCAACCTGGAATTAATGGACATGCTCCACCTCAAGAAAAACAAATCACTTAGAGCTACATGCTCCAGTGAGTTAAACCTCAGCAAAGCAATAAACAGGACATGCTGGAGGGACAGATTCCTGTCCTAGAGACTTCCCTCACTCTGGAATTGAATCCCAGTTGATGTTAGGCAGAGCCCCTTGCAGACTCTCTTCAAGAGGAATCTTGATGAGTGGATGGGAAATTGTAAATTTACCCCTGGGATCACTTCAGTGGCCGTGCTAGACAGAGGCCCAGGAAACTAATTTAAAAGGGAGGCGAAAGCCAACACATTCTGTCTAGGCTTATAAATGCCCTTGGGCAGATAGCCTAGTACCTACCTATGAACCTATGAACCTACATGCTCTAGGGACCAAAACCTTGTCACCACAATAAACAGAACATGCCGCAGGGATAGATTCCTGTCCCACAGACTTCACATACTCCAGAATAAACTACCTATCTATATCAAACAAAGCTCCTCATTAGCACTCTTCAAGGAAAATCTTGATTATTGGATGGGAAATAGGAAATTCACCCTGGGAATCACTTCTGTGTCTCTGTATGACAGTGGCACAAGAAAATAAATTTCTTAGGTGGCAAAAGTCAGGGTACCTTTTTGGCTAGCCTTTTATAGGGCCCAGGGCCGATAGACTAGTACCTACCTATGAACCTATGAACCTTTGAGCCTTGCCTAAAAAAGGTAATATGGGGACAGCACGAGCCTTGGCCAGTATTCAGAAGCATAGGGGTGACAGGTGCAAACCATCTGTAGTGAAGCAACAAGGCTTGTTTATCATGTCATTACAGGCAGACAGAGACTGGATTCCCTTTGAATGACACCAGAAGCTCAGCCAATTGTTGAAGTTTATCATCTTTCTGTTATATTGAAGTATCATGTAGGTGAAGATAAGATGCTACTCAAGGTTTGACCCTGTGTGTGCCAGCATGTGGTGCATCAACCCATATGATATGGTCATGGCCTATGCATACAATACACTCACAATACACCTAGTATGATAAGCCTGCTGAAGTTAGCAAATGTGAAAAAAAACCTTTGTGCAAACTGTCAGCAAGTAATGTCTGTACTGCACCCTTTAACTCCATATTGCTTGCTGAAGTATAAAGACGTACTTAGTTTGGATTAAGAACACCGCACTTGTCAACTGTGTGTGTCTCCCTGGGGAGAAGCAACCTTTTTGGAGACTACTCAAACAAAAAGCGGTATACTCATCTTTGTCAAGTCCGATGATGTCACCATCCTACAAATATACCCGTGGAAAGGTGAAATCCCAGTAATTTTATAGTGTGTCGTGTAAATGTGTACTGCTGTAGTATCATAGTAGTTAGGTAGGGGGGTTGAATCCTGCACTTTCCAACTGTGTGTGTGTATGTGTGTCTCCCTGGGGAGGAGCAACCTTTTTGGATACTACTCAAACACCTTAAAAGTGGTATACTCATCTTTGTCAAGTCCGATGATGTCACCATCCTACAAATATACCTGTGGAAAGATGCAATCACACTAATGTGTATAGTGCGTCGTGTAAATGCATACTGCTGTAGTATCATAATGTAGTTAGGTAGGGGTTTGAATTCTGCACTTGTCAACTGTGTGTGTGTCTCCCTGGAGAGGTGCAATCTTTTTGGGGACTACTCAAACACCTTAAAAGTGGTATACTCATCTTTGTCAAGTCCAATGATGTCACCATCCTACAAATATACCTGTGGAAAAGTTAAATCCCTGTAATATGTATAGCGCATTGTGTAAATGTGTACTGCTATAGTATCATGATGTAGTTAGGTAGGGGTTTGAATCCTGCACTTGCCAACTATGTGTGTATGTGTGTCTCCCTGGGGTGGAGCGACCTTTTTGGAGACTACTCAAACACCTTAAAAGTGGTATACACATCTTTGTCAAGTCCAGTGATGTCACCATCCTACAAATATACCTGTGGAAAAATGAAATACCAGTAATGTGTATAGTGCGTCGTGTAAATGTGTACTGCTGTATTAACATAATGTAGTTAGGAAAGAGTTTGAATCTCGCACTCTGTGTCTGTATTCCAGGTGTGTGACACCGATGACCAATGTGGAGTGGGTTTTGATTTTTATAGTGTATGACATATCGCAATGACAACTGTATGTGCATTACACATGTAAGGTAGTTGTGGGGCAAATCCATATACATATATGTGACCTCAAGTATTTCATAGGTGGGCACTCTGCTTTCTCCATGAATGCATGTGTTATCTTTGCCAGAGCGTGCTGGCACTTTCCAGACCTTAGGTCACTTCTGTATGCTGGTGACAAGCTTAGCCACTGCAGTGATCCCTGGGCTATGGCTTCCGTTTCACATCCACTCATCACGGTTTCTATTGAAGAGTGTGAGTGAGGGTTTATGCTTGAGGTATATTTGAAACCTGTTCCAAAGCAAGCAATGTCTGGCAAAGATGACTATTCATTATAGGTGTGCAACAACCTCTGTGGATCTGCATGCAAACCCTTTATTGCTTACGTGCTCCACAGAGGGATTTCCAAAACCCTTTGATAATGTGATTATCAAAGGAGAGATAACTTAACACATGGCTCTATGTATACATTAGTACCTGTTCCACATTTTGGGGGCTACTACCTATGTGGTGCTCTGGGGATACTTTGTTTTCTAAAAGTGGATAACTATGCTTTTTTAGGCTTATAGCTTTGCAGCATGCGTTTGACACCATGTATCTATCTGTATGTACCCTTTTGGAGGATGTGTGTGTCATCTGGAGAATAAAGTATAGCCCACAGTATACATTTTCATCAAACGTGGGCAGACATATCCCTACTGTGTTTGCTTGTACCTAAGAAAGCTATATGCCAAACAGGAGTGGTCCCAGGACTGAGTGCAGGTGAATACCACTTGTTACTGGCATAGAATGGAGGCTGCAAATGTTACTGTGTGTTCTACATCTGTGCATCAGTTGTCAAGCCATCATCTAACAATCGTTTATGGTCAGTCTGTTGAGGTTATGTCTAATACCAGTATGTGGGATGGGAATGATTTGCTGGTGAGCTATAGCTTGGCTGTGTTGACCTCCCCTCCCTCACCTATAGCCTTGTTGACTGGCTTGAAGTCTACTAGGTGTAGGAGCCATGATCTGGCCTTTAGAGAACCTAAGTGGGTATAGTGCAGTGTTTGCAGGTTCATAATGTCTCTGTTAATGAGTTCCATAATGCTGTGCTCCATAGCCTTCCAGATAACATTTGTCTGGCTTATAGGGTGAGAGTTTTCATGACCTGTTGTAGTTCTACCCTTAATCAATTTATGTTAACATTTGCAATGGGTGTGACGAGAGTGGGCAGATTTAAGAATAAGTATATTAGAGGGTCAGGCCAGGTTTGAAGGTTAGTAGACCATGCCAGATAGGCAGGATTAAGTTGGTTTGTACATGTGCTGAGGAGGGATGCAGACTATATTGTGAAATAGATGCTAAGGATGAAGCCGCCAGGTAACAGGAAAAGAGGAATGCCTAAGATGAAGTTTATGGCTGTGGTGAGAGAGGACATGCAGGTGTATGGTGTGACAGTGCAAGATGCAGAGGACAGGAAGACATGGAAACAGATGATGTACTGTGGTGACCCCTAATGGGAGCAACCAAAAGGAGAAGACATTGTAGCTCAACCCTTGTGGACTATGAACAGCATTACCGTACGTCATTCCACATGTATGTAACCTGTATAGAGGCTCCATCTGGACAGACTGTTTAGGTGAGTGGTGACTTCATATGTCAGCTTGTGTATGACACAGCCAGGGACACTGTCCAGTACCATTGCCACTGTGGTGTGGACCTTGTTAAAGAGATGTTTTAACTAGAGTGTCTGTGAATCAGGTATTACGTTCTGCAGGTCTGGAAATGTGGCCCTTGTATAGCGACAGGGTGGTGAAATCCACATTAAAACTGTCTGACAAGGAATTGGTAATGTCAGTCAGATAAGTGTACTTTGTGACCATTTACATTAACTGTGACCCAATCTGAGATTTCCCCTGTAGATTATGAACAACAGTAAAGACAGATTTAGTGTTGTCTCTGTAATCGTTGCCATTTTGTATTTTGAAGCTTGCCTTGTATGTTTATTGAGGGATTGAATTTTCCAAATGATACTGACCAGAGAGGTTATCCCTTCTTGGTATGTAACTCTTTTTTGGTATAACATCACACCTTCTATTATATATTTAGTTTATGGCAGGGGTCCATGAGACTAATGCACTTTTACTGTATAAGTGAGAATTTCTTGTGTTTGTGATAGCACAGTCCATGCAACCCTGTAGGTGAACAGTGTGCATTAATACAGGATTATGCAGCTGGGACACTGCTAACCTTAGTAATGCAAACCAATGACAGATGGGAACAACAGCATCACCCACAGCACGGTGTCAACCCATGTCATACACACACATGCGTACTCAAGTTCCAAAACGTGTGTAGTACAATGCATACTGGCCACCAATAGAAACTATGGAGTGTTAAGACTGGCCAATACAGGGCATGTCACCCTGCCCATGTGTCCAATATGCACGTACATGCAGACAGTGCACCTCTACCATGTTCACAAATGTACAACTGCAGACCTGTGCTGTACTCACCCCACACTTCTCCACTGTATAACGCATGCTGACACAACTACACACATCAGCCAAGTGGCACATGGGCAAACAAAACATAATTGGAATAAACACTGGTGGAAACAATACAATATTGCTAATTACAGCTTTAATGCATCATGCCTACTCAGCTACACCTTCAAGGATATCATTACACTTTACTGCTGACAACATGCTACACATTCAACCATTGCTATACTTTATCAATGTCACCCTAAACATCAGCACCATGTTAGCCTGTTCCTGCATCAATGTTATAGATGACAGGAGGTGGCACAGGTTTCATCATATGCACAGGGTGTGTTGTTGGTTTGCCAGAGGCCTACTCTGAGCCATACAATCGACATGTGTGTGAGTGTGTGTGTGAGGGCCATGACTACTGTTATGGGCCGATGATGATGTAATGTGTGTGGGTATGTGTTTGCCCTAGGTTTCTGGTTTATGTGTGTTTGTCTGCATGCACACAGTTCCACCATGTGGCTGCCATATACGGGGATTTGTGGGACAGCTACAGCCTGTACCTAGCAAGCTTTACAGATCACCATCTCTGGCCACAGATATGGAACCTGTGCCTGGCAGGGGTGCTACAGACAGTATCAGGTACTAATCCAGACTGGGTACTATCTTCAGAGGTTGACATATGTCCACTGGATCCAGGTCCCTGCTGGGACTGGCCAGAGCCACGTGCACATGGACTTCTAGGACGGTCTATGGACAGCCCCCCCCAACATTGCTGGGGCTGGTACTGGCACTACAGGAGCAGCTATGACTTGCTGGATGTCCACGGCGACCTCCAGCTGCTGATGTTGCTGCCATACATCCACATCGATGTCTCATCCGTCCCCCACTGTCCTGACACATGGACATGACATTGTGTAGGACATCCAATGTCTCACCCCAACGTCTATCAATGACCTCAGCGTAATTACATATGGCACCTGCTACGTCATGGATACTGTCATTTACAGAGGTGTTATGAGCCCTCTGTGCCCTTAGTCCATGTCTGGTGTACTGCTCCATTCGTGCCTGTGCCTCCATGACAGCCTGGAACATGCGTGTGGTTGAAAGAGTTGTGGCATGTCTGCCAGGGGCATGATGACCAGCAGTGCTCTGACGAGAACCCCTGGGCATCTGCCTATGTGGTACCATTCCAGACATCTGGCTATGGCTGCTGTCTCCTGATACATGTGCCATAGATACCACACTGTCCTAGCCAGTGCCAACCATACACTGTCCCTCAGCTAAGAGCAATGGTGATGATGGATGTACAGGCAGTATGACTGTGTGCATGGATGAGGTGGAGACTTGTGTACTGTCAATTGGTGGCCCAACAGCAGACCCTGACAAACCTGCCTGTGCCTCAACACACCTATCCTCATGATCATTGTCTGTCTCAGTGACATCAGGCTCCCTGCTGTACTGAACCAGCCCCACCTCAGCACCTGCGAGAGGAAAACAGGAAACACACTTTAAAACCTGAACATGATGTCAGATCACATGCACACATGCACATGAACACATGCACACATGAACACATGCACATGAACACATGCACATGCACACAAGCACACATGAACACATGCACATGCACACATGCACACATGCACATGCACCCATGCACATGCACATGCACATATGCACATGCACACGTGCACCTGCACTCATGCACAAGCACATGCACACATGCACGTGCACATATGCACACATGCACACATGCACACACACAAATACACTCCTCCCTAAAGCAGACACACACACACACACACACACACACACACACACACACACACACACACACACACACACACACACACAACACCAGCAATCTCAGAACATACACAATAGCAGGTGATGATGAGGTACAGTATCACAAGTAAAACAGTCATATCACACATGTCAACATGCAGGACATGTGTTGCTCAACAGCATGCAGTGCAAGTGCAGACAGTCCTTTTTACTAACACTATGCATGGCTTTGATGCATGTGTTTTGTTATTAGGTGATTGGCCTCCCCCTGGAACACAATGCATATATGGACACAACATTGCTGTGCAAGTATTCAAAACTCTGTAATGTACTGTGCACCATAACTCACAGGTCTACATACCATGGCTGGATGTGTATCTGTATGTCAGATAGGTATCCAATGCTGATTACAGCCTCTGTGTCTTTAGCAAATAATTGTGGACACAGTTTTAGCACATGCATGATGAGTATTCACACAACATCATCAGTGGTGCATATATAATTGATAGAATACCATTCGTACACATACTCAATGTACAGTAGTTATAGTGAGTGTAGATCATATTGTGGACATGCCAGTGTCATCCATGACATGGCATGCTAAAACACAACTGCATATTTAAACATCACACATACCCAATGTGTGTCATATGACCTAGCCACTCAATAGCATCACAAGACATATATGTGTCAGTTGTGCAAATGGTGATTGGTATGCATATTGTTTAGAGGTGCATATGTTTGCACACACACAACATTGAGGTGTATAGCAATGAAAGCTATGTGTAGTACTGTGGTTACAATAACTGGATGGGGTATAGCACCATAGGCTATCATCATGAAGCATCATGTGGTTACTCAAAGCTATAAATGTTTCCCAAACCAGCACTAATCATGCTGTACCAGAACTGTACTACCATGGCTACTTTCACCATTTCACAACCAGTTGTTACATGGGTTTGTAAGGAGGTCAATAAGGAGCATTCCCTGACATGAATGTGTAGTGTGTTGCAGAGTGTTTAAATGCCCCATGATAGGCCTTTACCCCTCAGGTATATTATGTGTAATGTGTGGATGAGATTTTGGATACTGGAGTGTGTCTTTACAGAGGTTTTGTGAATCCTTTATGTGTAGCATGTTAAAATGCTCTGTGTACGACATAGTTGTGTATGTTATATGCATGTTGAGTATCAACTTTGCCTATCCAATGGTCACTACAGTGTAGCCACATTTGTTTGAGATGATCTGGCTATTGCATGTGTTTGAAGCAGCTAATCACATTAGTGGGATGTGCGTGGTCTTACACCAAACATGCACAGCATGCATTATGGGTAGGTGTGTTACATGTGTACATGGCCTACACCTTAACTATGACATGCACTTTTTATTTACAATAATAAATGCAGAACACACTCACCAGCATCTGTCCGCTGCCTTGATGTCACCCCAGAGGGACCTACATAGAGATGAGACAGTTTGTCAGTGGCCACAAATGTGGTTTTGCTACTGTGTGTTTGCAATCTTACAGTAGAACAACAGTTTACATTCACAGGCCTACAGATTATGTTCCAAATGATCAGTATTGCACAACAACAGGCTCCACATCTTCTAACTACACACTTGACATCTCTCATATGCATGATCTATCAATACAGATAACAGTAGTCTACAGATATGCCATGTTACCTGCATGCTCCATGTGTGGTTGCTGGGTGGCTCCAACCTCCATCATGGTGTGTGTCTGCTGCTGTTGTTGTTTGGGCAGGTGCCACAAGGCTCAGGAGCAGCTCCTCCACTCTGGTGAGGGGGAAATTGATATTAACACCACCTCCTGTTGCAAGCTGTTGTCTCCGCACATCATAAGCACGCTGATGGACATGTCTGAGTAGATCACTGCAGTGGTGGCGTACCTGCTCATATGTCCGGTTATGCAGGCCTACCTCATTGACCCTCTGGACAACATCTTGCCACATTGCAGTATGCTCCTGCTGGTTCTGGCTGGTTTATGAGAACATTAGACTGTAGTGCTGAATCATACAGTTAGTAAGGATCTCATCTTCAGCACTACTATAGCTGGGATTTCTGTGATGTGCCATGATCCCTGGAAGACATAAAGAAAAAATATGTCTGAGCAAGTCATATGGTACATTTAACATTATACAGTACATATATCACTGAACTGCCATATATAGCAACCTATTAGCTAACTGAGAGTGAAACACTTTAATTACCACTTATCACTGCTCACCCCACAACTGTTTGAAAGTGCCTGGCTCACTCTATCTAATGAACCATGTTCTGCACAGCAACAAAATAAAATCACTATATAAGACTATACAAGAGTACCTGGCACACTGTATGCAACACAATGCTAGCCACAGCAGATATACATCAAGCTGATGTGTAAAAAATATTCATCCATCACAATGAGTGTAAGGTCCAGTAAATGTATTACTATTATATCACACAACTTGTTAATGGCAAACCCATGGCCAAAATATGTGCACAATTGGGAATATAGGTTGCATACTGCTGTAGTCCACTATAAATGTTGCTAGATATGCAGTTATATGTTTTACCACACATATGACAGAGGACATGTTACAGACATAACCACACACACCAGACATAATTACAGGACACAAAGGTATGGCAACCCAGATAAGCTTTACATGTGTACTATACAGTACTGTATGTCAGTACTTACAAAACATTAATCTTGGGGAATGTAATCTGTGATGAATATAGGGACCACACAAAACAGTGGATGCAAGCAATGTACACCATACTTTGCTGTACAGGCCCAGAGCTTCAAGTAGTGCTACAGTACACATAGGATTTGGATTCAACATCAGTACCAATCAATAATCATAGATGTAGTGCTTTAGCCTCTAATGACACACCCCAGTTAAAACCAAGGGACTTAATCACACTGTATGCCATAGCACTTGTTCTACATAGCAACAGAATACACAGCTTTTGCTGGGATCAAAGCAAGGACCCATAATACCATGACATAAACAGTTTCCCACTAAGCCATCCCACAAATACATATCTTTGACGTATTCACAAACACGTTGACCATCACAGTCAGTCAACAATACAGAGAATCTATTGCAACAAGTAGATGTAGATGTGCATGAGTATATATGACTCTCTCTCTCTCTCTCTCTCTATATATATATATATATATATATATATATATATATAGGTATGTATGTATATATACATATACACATCCATTGGTGTACATATACATTTATATGTAGGCAAATATACATTTCACCTTTCATAGTGGGAATATCAATTATACAAAGGATGTGAGGTGTACAGTAATGTAATAATATCGCACAGCCTTGTGATAGATGCATTGAAAGTGGTCACAGCCCAGGTAGCTTTAGCAGGCCTCACTGGCTTCAACATTGCAAACTGAACAAACCACCCACACTGTTTAACCACCACATGTCGTATACCAGCACTGTATGCTGTCTTGTTCATCACACACTAAAACATACATACAAATATGTGCATACTAACCTTCACCAACATATATATCTCCACCCTTCACAAACAGTTGCAATATGTCCCCTGCTCTATGCACATATACAGATGTGAATATATATGTCACATATATATTTCTCCATATGTGTGTGGCTTACACACACAAGGTCCACACTGTTGTAAGTCCCTGGACCTCACAGCTGTACTGTTGGGCCTTGCTGCAACACAAACAGGTGTCACATGTGAACACACACTAACATTATAAGCATACTAGACTGCTACAGCAGTTGCCAGTGCTAAGCTACTCTTTAATATGATTATCATGCATGTGTTGCTCTGTCACACCCATGTTTATATAATAGCAGCACTAATCCCCCCAACAGCCATTGGCCACACTACTGTACAGAACACAGATAACATGGATCAGGTTTTTGACATTTAATGCTGAGCTACACATTTCACAGGTATGTCCCACTGCCCACAGGTACACACTGTATTGTCCATAGCAGTAGTTAAGCAGGACATCTGTGCATAGATAAGTACTGTTGCCACATATGAATGGTTCACATTATGTAGACTACTCTTCAAAAACATCTACTACATGCCAGTAAATACATATGAGTCACATACCTTTCCTTTGTATGATTTGGTATTATTTCTTTTTCTTTTTCCTTTTCTCTGTCTGTCTGTCTGTCTGTCTGTCTGTCTCTCTGTCTCTCTCTCTCTGTCAGTCTCTGCAATAGAGTGACTGAGTTTGTTGGCAGCAATTGTAGGTATTTGCACATGAGCTTGTGATGACCTCTGCACCAATTAGTGGCAACCATTTGCTAATTGCATGCAGCCTGCTGTGTAGTAATTGCAGTAATCACTGTCATAGCAACCCAGTACTATAAATTGCTAACTCATGTAGGCGTGGCCCTTTCAGCTTTCCAAGATGTAGATCATCCTTGTTTGCTGTGGACATCATTGTTTAAGACAGAAGGTTGGTGTAGTTCTTATATCAGAAGCCAGGGGTATAGCCAGTGATTTACATTTTGTACTCAGACCTAAATGTTGCTGCTTCCAGTACACACTTGTCAGTGTAGAAATGTACTCACCCCTCAAAATGCTAACCCAAGATACATGAGAGGATGTACTTTCTTTTCAAATTTTACAATTAACTGCCATACAAAGCTAGTTATTGAGGTGTATTCCTTTGGCACAAGAATTTTTGAGAACTGCTATACTGTGAATATTCATTTACTCAGTTCTAAACAGTTTGTGCTTTTTTATTGTTGACATTAGCACAAGCTGCTCAAGAAAACTGGACACATTTCAGTACTGTGAGTATGCTTACCTACATCCTTGGTAAGCCCTGTACACACAGGTATATTCTACATTTTGGTAGGTGTGCAGAAGTACAGAGCGTGTATGTATTATTGTGTGACTTTTATCTTGCTGGACTTACAGGGTTGCTGTGTACATGTTAGTTTATCAAGGCAAGTAGTCTGTCTGTGTAACTCTCAACTGTGGACCTATCCACATGGTAGCCAGAGATTAGCCTGTTATTTTTTGTCTGTGCACCACACAGGTCTTTTTAGCACTAGAGCAATGGCATTGTTACAGTTGGTTGCTACCAGTACATGGCTACATCCTTTTGTATTTCAGTGTTGTATTCCTACATAAGGGTATGCTTCCGGAACTCCTTCCAAAGCTATTTGCACAGTGTGTAACAGCAGAAAGGCTGCTATGCCTCTGTGTTTCTGCCTCTGCCAGACCTCTCAAACACTCAGGTACATATTTGAACAGACTCAGGGAAAAGTAGAGAAAAAGTCAGGGACACCTTTGAAATATTAGTGCCATTAAGTTGAGACTTTGAGTAAATTGAAACTCTGAGAGAACCAGAGCATATGGATTAATACACCTTTTCTGAAGTAAAAGAAGTGTCTAACTCTTAATTATTGTCATTACTCATTACGTGTAATTCACCACCTTTCTGGCCAAAGTCAGTAGTTTTCAGAGGGATTCAGAAGGACAGAGCTAAATTTTGTTTCAAAATCAGGGACATCCCTGAAAATTAGGGACAGTTGGGAGGTATGGCCTCTGCCTTAAACAGATATGCCAGTGTTTGTCCTGCTGTGATACTGTGTGGGGTTTGTAAAGTGATGGTGTAACATTATTTCCTGCTAGAATGGCTGCTTCTCTTATCACAGTCATGTAATGTAATCCCACAACAACTGTTGGTAAAGATCCACAGAACAAGTTGTGTGGTATGGCACTCCTATTTTTCCTTTACATTCACTCATTCTGATGCATGATATATTTATTTCAGCACCAACTTGTATATCTACTGTGGCTTAGTGGTACTTCATGCAGTGTAGTGTGTACAAGGTCCCAGGTTTGAGACTGACAGAGGTGTTTTATTTTGCTGTTTAGCAGAACAAGGGCCCTCACATACAGAGTGACTAAGGCACTTTTAAGCGGGTTTGAGCAGGTTTGCGTGATGCTTAGCAATGCTTAGCCAAGCGCAAACAAGCGCACCCTTGCACAAACCCTCTAACTACTGCTTAATAGTGCTTACTCCCGATAACCCTGCACTCATTTCTTTGAAAGAAAAGAAAATGGGGAGATAGGAAAGTGGTGAAAAAGGGGCACAAAGAGGGAAAAACAGTAGTGAAAATAGCTTGGGATGTGCAGGACGGGTGTAGGGAAGGTCCATAGCTGCCCATTTCTTTAACAGCAACAGCTGTGCATATGGAATAAATTTGGAGGTAAATTTGAAATGTTCAACCCCTGAGAGAGGGGTGAGGACAACAAAGTATGTTATAATGCCAATTAATTACATTTTGTGTCCAGGGAACATGTGTGCAAAATGGGCAGCTATGTATGGGGCGTAATTTTTTTTTTTGAGAGCAGATTGCCCTTTTTTTTTCAGGTGAGAGTGGAATGTGGGGTAGGGGAAGTACATATATTTGGGGAGGTAGGTTGGGGAGGTAAACAGGCAAGACAAACAAGATGCATACAGGGGTGGAATATGACACATGGTGGGTGAACACTATTGACAGGGTGAGATGTTTGGAAATCGCAAGCCCATGAGCCCACAGATGGCAACAGTGGAACTGAGATCCCCACCCATGGGCATTCACCACTGCACCTTCACAGCCCAGAGAGTGGCTGTGCTGGGGGCTGTGTAGGAGGGGCAGGCTGACCCGGGAGTTGCGCCACTCATGCCTCAAGCTGGCATAGAGGTTCTGCAACAGAACGCTCGATCTCTCTATGCACCACAGTCCGGACCATTTGAAGGGTGATAGGTGGCTCTCCTCTGCCCACTCTTGCACAGGGGGGCTGATCCCCATCCCCTGCAGTGCTTTCACCTGAAGGTGGCACAGGGCCAATGGAGGAGAAGGTCACAGGCTGGGCACTGGACCTGCTGGTGCCAGGTGCCATGGCCAGCTGAGGTGGGACAGGTGGGTCCGCTGGGACCGGCCTTCCCATACGAACTATGTTTTGGAGAATTTAATAAAGATATGGGTTAGTAACAGCCAACAGCATTCCCAGTTAGTTATAGCAGCATGCAGAACTATTCCCATTAACCCAACACACCAGAGTTTCAACAGTTGAAAAGCAAGCATAACACATGTATATATAGAACAACAGTGGACATTACAACCAATATTGTGGTATTTGAACAGGGCACATTCATAGAAATTAATACAAATATTTATAAACCAATAGGACATATGTCCCAACAAATGTTTTGAGATTAGACATACCCACTGAGGTGTGGAATTGCATTTTTTATGCACATACAGTAGGGTGGAACATATAGCTCAATTAACAACTTATATATCCTTCTAGTTTACACTACATTCTTATTAACTGCAGTTATATGTCCCTTACATGTATTATTACACTACCCAATGTCCTTCTATTGTGCAATTGGATTTTGCTAGATCATTATATACATGAGCTGTATCTGACATACAAACTGTCCAGGATGCAGATGTTACTGCTACATATTTTGAGAGTTGCTCACACACACTACTACTGTGATGGTACACTGACAGCTCTACTTTCATATAACTGCAAAAACTACGAAAGATCCTGTTAGAATCGATAAAACTTGTGAAACTAAAACACACCGTCCACAGCAGTAAACCACAATAAAGGAATCCACAAAGCCAGATGTATATTTTTAGCGCTTTCTTTCACTTTTTGTATATTGTATATTTTCTCATTTTTCTTGTTATTATTAAAATTTGATCAAATAACCCTTAGTAAATAGTCAGACATGTATTTGATTCCATTTATTTATATAAGGTATTTTTTATTTACAGTGATCAAGTGGAATTAGGAAGTAGGACGTCATTAGCACATAACATTTAGGAGTTTTTATTCATTTATTTCAAAAAGCATAAATTTATGCATTCATTTTTTTTATATAAAGTATGTTATCAATACTTTTTTAATAATAACAAGAAAAATGAGAAAATATACATTTTTTTATAAGAAACATTTAAAATCTAGTATTTATAAACACATACTTTTTATTTATGTATAAAAAGTTTGAATGGTATACTAATTTAATTTATGATATTAGTCTGTTTACATAAACAACAATTTTCTAAAAATTTTTTTGCTGGTAGAAATTATGTTACATTCATGTTTACATAATTTCCTGTAATTTTTCATAAAACGGGAGCTGGGGAGATCTCCCGGTTTTTCTGAAGAAGTTCACGAGCGAATTAAAAAGTGAAAGAAAGCGCTAAAAATATACATCTGGCTTTGTGGATTCCTTTATTGTGGTTTACTGCTGTGGACGGTGTGTTTTGGTTTCTCTACTTTCATATAATTATCTAGATATGTTCAGGTGAAATTATCAGTTATATGTTAACAGCTCCCTACATTTCTGGCAGCACACTGACATTTCTGGGGAGCACAATACCAAGCTACTCATGTGCCAGGTTAACCTGTACATGCTGGGCATGAACCAACAGTTAAGGGCTGTAAATATGCATAAAAGCTACTGACACTCCCTTCATCCACTTTATATGGGCCTACCCAAGTGTGGGTTAACTAACACTGCTTAACACAACAGTACTATTTCTAAAATGCAACAGCACAATAACATATCAAAGAAAATCACACAGACACACTCCAGGAATTATACCTTTATTAAAGAATTATTACACCTTTATTTATTGGGTTAAAACACTTTTTTGAAGGCTCTGTCATTTATTTTATATAGCAGTACATGCAGAATAATTATTAAAGAATTATTATACCTTTATTTTTTTTTATTAATTTAATTTAATTTATCATTTGTTGACCGGGAATGTCCGACTAGGTTCCACAGAGCCTGTTTTCAGCGGAGGCCCGGGGAGAAATGCTCCAATATTTATTGGGTTAAAACACTTTTTTGAAGGCTCTCTCATTTATTTCATATAACAGTACATGCAGAATAATTATTAAAGAATTATTATACCTTTATTTACTGGGTTAAAACACTTTTTTGAAGGCTCTCTCATTTATTTTATATAACAGTATAATGCAGAATAATTACTAACCTGCCTGGTGATGCAGCCTTTGCAGCCTATCTTCCTGAGCTTGCTGATTCATAGCCTGGACACCTGCAGCTGTGAAGTAAATGCAGTGATAATGAGACATACCTATCCATAATATAGACAAGAATAGCAATTCTTAAATATTTAATAGAATGGCTACTTACTCAGTACTGGGGCATTTGCCATCCCACAAGCCTCCTGGATCCACTGGTCCAGTTGATCCCCCTTGCGTCGCTTCAGGTCAGAGTAATGGTGCCTGACCTGCTCCCCAGTCTGAGGAACACCAGTGGCACTGGTGAGATCACAAGATAGACAGTTTCAGGCCTCCGTTTTGTATTGGGTGCCCTGGTACTGGCCCCGCAGAAGTCTTTCCTCATGATTGTGGACAAGGAGTCAAACCATTACTTTGGTCTCCTCAATGCTCCAACGTTGCACTCCAAATTGATTGCCTTCTCCAACCCTGGCCATGCTGACTGCAGGAGGGAGCTACAACCAGTTATGGCAAGTACTCCCACCTGTGGAGTTTAAATATGCCTCATTTCCTGCACTTATTTGTGATTGGCCAGTTTGGAAAAAACTCAGCTGTAGGCAAACCTGCTTAGCTGATGTTAGCAATGTTTAATATTCCCTTGATAGATATGTGTCTGTTGAAAGTGCATGGTTATGAAATGCTGTCATGGCTTAGTGGTTATGTACTGTGACTATAGTGCACAGTATACCGAGTTCGAGCCCTGTCACTGTTTTTTATTTTCCTACTGGCCAAACCTCAATGGTTAAGGTACAGTGAAGGAGGTGTGGCTGTGTTTAGCCGACTTTGCTCAACTATGACTGACATTGCTCAGCATTGCTCGATGTTGCCTGATGTTGCCCGACATTGCTCGACGTTGCGAGATGTTGCGCTGGTTAGCACGGTGCACAACTACATGCAAACATGTTCTGTTTGCGCTAGTCTGCACGCAAAGACATTGCGCTAGTTAACACAGTGCTCAGCTATGAGCAATTAAATATAAATATACTCAATACTGGTAAAATGTGCCTAGCAGTGCTTTACATTGCTTAAAATTATTTACTCATGTATCAGTATGTATAACCATTTCACCTTCCTATACATATATATATATATATATATATATATATATATATATATATATATATATATATATATATATATATTGCTATTTCGCTTAATTTGTATATATGTTTCTTATTATCCTCTTCAGTGTCTAAACTGCTAACTGTAGCTAAGCAGTGGGCAAACCCACACAAACACGCACAAATACGGGCAGTTATATCAGAAATTTAAAAAAAAATTTCTTTTACTTTTTATATTTGTACGGGGTTTACTATATGGGGAGTTTAGTGTTAGAATGTACACATGTGAGCAGACTCGCTCATGTAACTAGACATTTCCCGTGTTTCAAACTTGCAGGGGCGTGGATTTTTGGACTGATCGGCAGTCCAACACGCCCCCTACACCCATCCATGCTCCATGTTAGTTTTAGAGTTGAGGCAGCGTGCCCTCATTAATATGCATGGCGCACTGCTGTCTTACTCTTAGTCTGGCTCTTCCGTGTAAGACTAATTTAGTCTTACATGGACGATTAGTGAATCCTGGGGAGTGTTTTACTTGCTGGCCTTCTGTAATACTACTTATGTAAACATCACAATAGATCTGTCCCAGTACTGACTCCTGTTGTTCCCTGTTGCAAATCAACTTTTCATCTCACCTAATTAATTTTACTATGACCCTCTGTGTTTTCACTTTGACAATTTTATACATATGCCACAAATTTATGAACATCATCAAGGTTGTTTACTATTGTTTGCTAACTTTTTATGCAATGCTGCATCAAAAAGCCATGCTGAAATCTATGAGCACAACCTCTAAAGCCTCTGCCTGAGGTGCTGTCCAAGGTACATGGCAAAAAACTGAGAGATGCCTTTAGAAAGTAGAGTTGTGTCAAATATTACCATACCAATAGATGTCCTTCTCTTTACTGTCTCAGTATTCTAAACAGAAGGGTTCTCCTGCCCAGGGCAGTCCAACAAATGGCCAGTATACAAAAGCCTATTGATCTTGTATGCGCCATATGTCACACTAATGTAGGGCATAAAAGGGATGTACAGATGCAACTACCCAGAACTGAATTGCCCCAGAAGAGAACATATTCCATAGGACAAAGGAGTCCATGCACATCCAAAAGGAGAAAATGCAGAAGAAAGGGGGGTAATCCTCATCCAGAAGGGAGTCTAAATCAAAAACCAGAACAAACAAGAGGAGTTTGGAGAGAGGTGATGAATAATAACTCTTGTAATGGTAAGATTTTGCACAACTGTATTATGCTCTTCTATATCACTGTTGCAGTATTCAAAATAGAAGAGAGAATAAAGATCTCAATATATATTGTACAACTCCAATCTCAGACACTAAAAAACTATTAAAAGCAGTAGATGACTTTGCAGAAGTATCTAACTATAAAATTAATTGTAAAAAAACAAATATTTTCCCCTTAAGAACTCCCAAACCTTTTTCACTTTTGCCACTGGTGGGACAGGTAATGTTCAAAGATAACATTAGATACTTGGGTATTGTTTTCTCTACAGATGATAAAGATTTTTATACTATTAGTATTAAAAAGTTTGGGAGCAAATAATATCTGATTTTGGGAGATGGAGGATTTTAAAATTACCTGTATTAGCGAAAGTTTCAATTATTAAAATGAATATATTACCAAGATTATTATATATTTTTAGATCTGCTCATGTGATAATCTCGAAGAACTTTGTGAGCAAATTCATAAAGAAGTGGCTAAATTCATTTGGGAGCCAAGAAAAAATAGGATATCATATGATAAATTAATGACCCCAAAAAATAGAGGGGGATTGGATTTACCAAATTTTGAAATTTACTATTTAATAATAAACTCTAATAGAATCCTAAGAATTGCTAATTATGATGTTTGTAGCATTAAGTGGGCACCAACATGGGTAATCTTGAACTATAAACATATCCTAAATTTGAATATTAATCCTAGAGCACTACCCTTTCTAGGAAAAGACAAGTTGAAATTATATGGGATAATAGATCACATTAAAACATATATAACATCTATACACAATTTATTTCAATCATTAGATCTTGCTCAGTATATTATGGTATTTCAACCTTTTCATAGGAATCCTAACTTGAGATTAAATAATCAATTAATAAATCTTAAAAATTTCCCATTAATAGTTAATCTAACTTTAATTGACATTTACACATATCTCAAATTTTCAGCTAATCAAATAAGACAAGAATTAAACTTACCTAAAAATTATCTAGCCATTTTGAGACAAATTAGGGAACTCTCTATAAGTTACTTTAAGAATTTTAAACCCAGAGATGAAGATTTAACCAAATGCTCAAATTTGTGGCAAGCTCTTCAACAAGATGTTAAATTTATAACCGCACCAAGCAAATTAATAAAGGAGTTTAAATTTCAGGATAAAGTTCTTTAATCAAAATATTGGAAATTGAAAATCCCATTGGTAGAAGAAAGACAAATAATAAAAGCAATTGAATTGACATCAAAATCTATTTCTCTCCAAAAGTTGATGTATACTCAGCTTATGATATGGAATAATGCCTATTATACATGCCTTAGCCTGCATAAATTTAATTAAAAAAAACTCTCCAAATTGTCCATAATGTAAAGGCCACCCTGCTGATCTTCTCCATATGTTCTGGAGCTGCAAATGCATTTATAAACTTTGGAATTTGTTAAAGATACAACTTCAAAAGATGGGTTATCAAAGTACAACACTTTCATGGAAATTTATAATTTTGCATATCCCTCCAAAAGAACTTTCTAGATCACAATATATCATACTTATTAATATATTTTTATTAATGAAACTATATATAGCTACTAATTGGTTAAACCCATCCCAAACCTCATGGGATAACTTTAAAACTCTAGCAATGAGACATATATTAGCCCACAAATTACTTCTATATCAACATAATAAAAATATCAATAATCCAAAAATATGGGAACAAGTGTTTAATATTATATTAGCGTAATATCTTTAACCTAAATGTATTATGAGTTATTTATACACTGTAAGAGAACTTTGTAACAACAAATTGTTTATTACTTGAACCAATCTCAATTATTTTGATATTTTTTTGTATAAACTTGTGTTATAATTGGAAGCTTTCATGTAAATATTGTATATATGTTATGGTGTTATTGTTAGATACATTAGTTGGCATTTATTTTTAATTTTGTATTTGTTTTTAATTTGTATTGAAAATGATAAAACAATAAAGATTTATTATTGAAAAAAAAAGAAGAGAGAATAAAAAAGCACAAGAAAAAGAATGGGAGGTGAAAGACTGAGAAGAGCCTTCAACAAAACCCATATAAAATGGTTTCAGCAAAACCTGCTCTGGCCCTAGAAACCATACCCAACTTATAATGCTTAGTAATGGTATGCACCAAGTACCAACTTCAAGGATGGAATTTGTGTCCAGCCCCTTGAAGAAGGCACCAGAAAATGCAGTGGCCCTTGTGGAATGAGCTTTAACAGAAGTAGACAGAGATTTGCATGAAAGTTATAACAAAAGGTGCTGACCTTAGATATCTAGGAGGAGATGGTTTCTTTTGAAACAGCCAAACCCAATGTCCTGGGATGAAAGGAAACAAAATGATTATCAGACTTATCAATGGCCTTACTGTAATCCAAATAGTACCTAAGCTGTCTGTGCAAAACCAAGGTATGCAGGACCCTCTCATTAGCAGACTGAGGAGAAAGGAAAAAGGAAGGGAGTTTTATTGACTGATTCAAGGATAACTTATTTACTACCTTGGGCATAAAAGAAGGATGTTGTTTTAAGGGAAAACCTGTCCCTTTGAAAAGTCAAAAAAAGAGGAATGGCCTTAAGGGCCTGGAGCTCAGAAACCTCTGAGCAGAAGTAAAAACAGCAACAAAACAGTTTTCCAGGTACAGTGGTGCAAATAAGCAGAATCTGCAGGCTCAAAAGGAGCCTGAGTCAATTTTTCCAAAACAAAATTAAGGTCCCAAGCAGGAGGAATATGTTTCCTTGGAGGCCAAATATGCAGGATGCCTTAAAGGAATTGACCTCAAAACAAGAAGCTAAAGGGGGATTCAAGGGCAGGCAAGCAGAAATGGTGGACAAATGGGCCTTCACAGAAGAGTAGGCCAGGCCAGACTGGAGCAACTCATACAAATAAGAGAGGACCAGAGCGACCCCTACTGAAAAAGGGTGCTGGTTATGTGCATGGTACCAGACAAAAAATCTTTTCCATTTGGGCATATAAGATTTTATGAAAAAACAAAAACAGCTGAATATGAAAACATAGAACTTAGTTACTAGTCACAAAATAAAAACAATAAAATAACAAGTATCCAGTTAGTGCTTTCATCTCTAACCTTGAGACTTCTTCAGACTGAATGCATTTAGCATCACCAAGCATTTATATAAATCCCAGTCATGTGATTAAAATAATTTAGTACTTTAACCCTTTATGTTTCAGGTAAACAACAAAATCTTCTCTGTTGTTTAATCCTGGTGGATAGCAAGCATTAAGCTTAACTTGCCATAAATATTCTTTCCATCTTAATTCTTCTTCAGTATCAGACAAATTGCCATATCTTGCAACATAGTCTAATACAATAAATTTAAAATCGACTTTACATTTGGATGAAATACAATGCTTGCTTAAAGCATTTTGGCATTACCAGCTGATATTGCATATTTATGCTCATATATTATCTTATAAATCTCTCAGATTGTTTTACCAACATAAAATGACTGACAGGACATGCATATTTATTTATTTATTTTACATTTGTTTACCGGGAAAGTCCAACTGGACACAAGTCCTTTTTCAGTGGATGCCCGGATAGAAAAGCTCCACATTAACAAACTGTAGAGAACACAGACAAATCAACAGTATACACTTTGATTGTGGGTGCATAAAGTATGTATATATATATAGATGCATCATATATTAGTGAATACAACACAGGTAAATCAGCAAAGTACATATGTTTAAAATGGGTCTATATTATGTTACTGAAGTTTTACAACTTTGAATGCCATATGGTAAAACCCATATGTTCAAAGTTGTAAAACTTCGAAAACATTAGAAAAAAAAAAAAAAAAAAAAAAAACCACTTACCTGACAGTTGACAGCAGGCAAGCCCCCCTGCACCCCCCCCCCCCGCTCTTTAAATATACCAACTCCAAGACCGCACTACAATGCAATACAGTGCAGAAAGGGAAGATTTCCTTTTACTACTGCATGAATCGTGCCATCCTAAATAGAACCAAGATGCTCTCCTCTAAAAAGAGGAAGCCCTGCCATAAACAAACTTTACAACAAAAGGAAGAAACTGTTGCAGAAAAGAGGAAAATCCCAGGATGCAAAAAAACTCCCTTACCAGCCTCAGTAAGAAGCTGAGATCCCTCATAAAATCCTCCAAAGCTAGTTACGAAAATAAAATTGCCAAAGATTCCAAAAACAACCACAAGGCATTCTATAGCTATGTCAAGAATCTAAATGACAATGCTCAGATCTGCTCTGAGCTACAACAGAATGGCATTAAATACACTGATCCCAAGGATATTTCCAATATCCTGGCAGATTGATTCAGTGCCAACTTCACCCCCCTCTCACCCCCTAAAGGGCCCATCTCAGTACCGGAAGATTGCCAAATTCCTGTAATAATGGCCACATAGGTAAAAACTGTACTCTCCAAAGCTAAGAATACAGCATCCATGGGACCAGACAAGTGTGGATAAATCTAATGCATATGCTCTCAGTTTCTTTTAGAAAGTTCTCATCATTTTGGTGAGCCTATTCACTCTCATTAACGTCTCTTTCACTATATTTTGCTTAGTTCTGGTGGGATGCATACTAGAATAATCTAAAAAAGAATTGTTTTGTATTTCTTTTTTGTATATCTTGCTGATAAGTTTGCCATTTTCTTTCAGTATTGTCAAATCTAAATAATTTACTCTCACAAGGGGCATACACCTATACACACACACACACACACACACACACACACACACACACACACACACACACACACACACACACACACACACACACACACACACACACACACACACACACAAAACCTATTAGTAGAAGAAATAAATACTAAAGGATTGACATAATTGCATGCATTTATTCTGTTTATCAAGAACATTTGGTCAAATGGGCAACATGATGAAATTGTTTACATCAAAGTAGCCTATCTTTTCATTCAAAAATCAATATCTCAGTCACATCCCTATTTTATAAAGGAAAAAAAAAATTCTCAGTTGTTCCATTCAGTGAGATGGCTCCAGTTTAAACCGATGGCTTCTATATTGGAGGGGCGATTCCAAGAAATCAAGGCCTTTGGGCGCAATATCATATTCACAGCTTCTACGCTTTCTATTTCATTTATTTTCTTTTTCTTTTTTAATTGGTGATTCATTACAGTAAAGCATACAAACAGAATATTTATTCTTTATCATGGAATACAAATACATAAATATCATAACTTGTTTCATTGATCCATATACAAAAAACATCTAAGTTCATTCTACACTTTGGTTTTCTTTTTTTATAGTATACAAGATACAGCAGCAAATCTGACCAAGAATATTATTATTATGTCATATATTATAGAATGTCCACAGCTCAGAAGGACATTGTTTTAGGGCAGAAATCAAACATTCAATTGTCACTCTACTTTCATCCACTATATACATATGCTTGGATATTCCAAATTATTACATGCATTTCCTCACCTCCTTCTAGGGACTAACAATTTGCTGCCTTTTTTTAACAAAAGTCATTGGGCCTGTAATTATGGTTGGGCATTTAAGTAGTGAGAAGGGCATGCAGTAGAAACTAACTGAGAACCTACATTTTGCTAGCTACTGTGCAATGCATCAAGCACTGGACAACAGGCAGAATGTGGAAAGAGTGGACAGACTAACAAGCAAAATAGACATCAGTGGCCACCACTAGTTTAGGATGTCACATGCCATACCAGCCACATTAGCAATGTTGTTACATCATGGGCCATTAAAGATAAGTGAATTATTAGATGCTCTTGCACCAAAGGCATAATAACCATTATGATATAGAGACAATTCTATCATGCCACAGTAGAAGATACCACAACTTGAGGCCAGAAAAATATATATGACACATTTTTATTTACATATCTGCTTGTGAAAAGTTCTTCATGTCTTTACAATGGCGGTAGCAACAGAGATCCCCTAACCCCTCAGCTATTCACTATTTAGACAGTTTTGTATATGTGGGTTCCAGCTTCATTGGGGCTAAAGATGGATTGGATATTTTCATATAAATTTGCCGGGATCTAGGGTGCATTTGGTGTTCTACAACATTTCAGGTCCAGCTAAGTCCCACACCTTCCTAGGGCTGGAATTTGATATGCAGGTGTTCTGATTTTATTTGCTCTTGGGGAAGATTTTCAAGATCAGCACTATCATAGACACAGTCTTACAGCCCAGAAGGTCAGAGTCTCAGCAGCCATGGAGATGCTGGGCCTTCTCAATTTGCTTGCAGAACCATTGTACCTGAGAGACCATTTACCAGATCTTTCCCTAACCTTGTTAATGGTGTTTCAAAAAAAAAATACATCATCAGGGTCACATTTCAGAAAGGACAGTAAGTCTTATTCAAAAGGTACATTGTGGCAATGGTGTACCCTTTTGCTAGATATTCTCCATGAAAGAGATTTCAGGAGTATCAGGCAATGGGGAATCAATTTTTGCAGAAGTGATCACGGTTAGACTGCATTCTCAAATCTAATAATCAATCAAAAAGAAGATATTAATGCTCATGGAATTTAATCACATTCTGTTCACTACTTATTCATTTATGATAGGCAGGACCATTTATTTGGTTAAGACTGGGATTAGTGAAGAAATTATACAGAAGGTGAGAAAGCGTTTAGAAGGTCATCGGGGGCATATGATCCATGCACATGCAAAAAATGCAAGAGATGAAACTACACAGTAAGAAAGTAGTAAGGGTCAGATACATGACAAATATTGCATTTTGGGTTCTAAATGTTCTGTGTTTGACAGGACACTAAGTAATGTGGATTCTGGCACATTTATCTATATTAGTAAAACCAAGAAACAACAACAAAATGAAAAACTGCTAATGAAGGAAACAAAAAATACTCCACTTAATACCACATGTGATAAAAGTAATAAAAGTTTAATAAAGTTAAAGTGCTTTTCATCCAGTCATATGACTGAACTTCTTCAGACAATGTTAACACTCAAATGGCAGCATTTAAATATCATACCTGCACCATCACATATAAACATCCTCAAATAAAATGTATCGAGCAGTCAGTGAAGTCATTAATATTAATGAACCTTAAACAAGTTCCCAAATTCAAATGCAAACATAACATAATAAACTAATTAACTATTAACTAACTCTTCTTACACACTAGTTCTTTAACTAATACTGACAAGCAATACTAAATCGTAAATATCTTAAATATACATCAAGTTCAGTTAAAATAAATTAACCAAGTTAACACTCTAAAATATCATCTTAAAAGACTTTTCAGGATCAAAATGCATGTAATCGAAGTTATTTCATTCAAACCTGGGTATCTACATGAATCCAAACATAACTGCTATAATAATTCTTGTTTTTCTAATAGCAGTGAAAATGGGCCCCCTTAATGTCAGGTACTATTTGATCAATAACCCTAAAATGGAAAACGTGTTGAGTTACTCGTACAATGACGTGTTAGTGCATTCTCAGGTCTGGCTTTACTAACACTATAAATGTGCACAAACACTCTTTCCCTCAGTTTCCTGTCAGTCTTACCAACATAAAAAACTGGACAAGACTGACATCAGGCTAGATAAATCACTGATTTTGAGTTACAATTATGTCTCCATTTAACTTTGCATGTTCTGCCATGAATAATAAAAGTATATCCGGAAGACATTTACTTACAAAACCTATATGATTCACATTTATACATTCCTGGTGTTCTATTACTGTTGTGGTTCTGTGTTACAAGTAAACTTTTTATATTCCTACCCCTTTTAAAAGTCATGGTAGGGTGTTCACCTGTTTTACTCACTAGTTCATTGTCAGTGCACAATAAGTTCCAATTCTTTGTTAATATATTCCTAATACTGTAAGCATCTAAACTAAATGGTTTAGTCAAACTTATAGTAAAACATATTTTCGGGGCTTGTTCAACCTGGCCAATGTCAATAGGGACATAAATATCACCATCATCAGAATTCATTATATTGTTCGTGATACTTGGTGTCTTTTCCTTACATAAAATAGGTCTATAAAAAACGTTACCCCTTTTTCATTGTACTTCAATAGTTAATTGCATAATTAATGTTTCTGGGTAACCCCTATGTCAAAACATCATTCTCAAATGTTCACATTCTTCAAGGAATGCCCTGTCTTCTGTAATCATTCTTGCCGCTCGCACAAACTGACCCTTTATTACTGATTTTTTTCTGGTGCAGTGGGAGCAAGCTAGTAAAATGTAACAGAGAGTTTAAGTATGTTTTTTGTGATGAATTCTTACAGTATATTGCCTCTTATTTTTATTCTTACTAAGTTCCACATCTAAATAGGCAATTTTCTCACTGTTAAAGTTGCTTGTGAACCTAAAAAAGTTAGTCGTACTATTTAAATAACCAATCAATCGATCAGCAGCTTCCTCGTTACCTTTAAAAATAATAAAAATATCATCAAGAAATCTAGTATAGAAGTGTATGGAGGCTTTAATTTCAGCATGATAAAAAATAAATTGATGTTACCAATGGGCCATCAGCAGGTTAGTGAAACTCATTCTGCATGGTGAGCCCATTGCTACCCCTACTTTTTGGAGGTAAATTTCACGGTTAAAGATCACGTAGTTAAATCTGATAAAATAATGTCCAATAACACTTCTACTAGCCTCATTACAGAGGTCAAAGCCCCATGCCATCTCAGTCTATCTACAACCAAATCTATACCTTGCACATGTGGTATTGAAAAGTACAGATCCATAACATCTATTGTCAAGAAATTCAGGCCTTCACCATACTCAAGTGCGTTAATGGCAGAGAGAAATGCCCATGAGACTTTACAAATCTGTGTTTCACGTTCAACATATTTTTCAAAATTGAGTCCACCAATTTCGCACTAATGTAAGTTATAGAATGTCTGGCATCTACCAATGCCCTCATTGGGGGTTTGCTAATACTCTTATGAATTTTTGGAATACTGAACAAAGTCGGTATTCTTGGTGAAAGGGTTGACAAGTAGTTAAAAGTTTTTACATCCACCATTCCATCAATAAATAAATCATTCAAAAATGATTTAATCCGATTGTATGCCGTGTTCAATTCGTTTAAGCTCACTTTTGTATAGGTGTCACCGTCAACTACTTTTTGCAACCAAAGAGACTCAGCAGTCTTAAATGGAATTAATCAAGGCAGCCCTACTTTTTCTGGAACAAGTGGTGTAAGGCTGGTTAATTCACCTAGAAACCAAGACATTCCGTTAGATTCTTGGGAATCATCAACTGAGGACACAATGCATGCAGATACTTCCTCGGGGCATATTGGACTCCCTGACATATCTTGTTGGCTTAGAGAACAGCCTAGTCTACATAATACCACTGAACAATCTGTGAAGGGACAACTTACTGGGGGAAGTTTTAACATTGCCTCCAAACTTAAAACTTTGGACTACAAATTGCTAAAAATTAAAAAAAAAACTGCAATTGGAGATTAACTACTTAATGGAGTGCAATAAGGAAGGCATTGTCCTGAAAGGCTGTACCCTACAGGACTGAAGGCATGATCCATATTCCATACAGAACTGATTCAATTATTTAACAAACATGGGCTGGAATTGATCAATTTAATGTCCAAACACTATCAAGTAATGATTAATAGCTTGGCAGTTGAAACCACTGATTTGGACAACGAAATAAAAACTGACAGTGATACTACTTGTTATCAGTTTGACTACAAGAGAATTTTCAACTCTATTAATCAACATATTTCCAAATGCACTGATACTAAAATTAGAAAATTAATGAGGGACCTTAATGACTATAAAAATGGAGTGGCATCTCCAAAACCGCCACCCTCACAAAATAGTAAATTCATTGGTCAGTCAGTTACACACCCACAAAACCAAGACGCGAGTTCTGAAATCCATCATGAGGAACTGACGTCACCCGGTTTAGGCCCAAGCAACTGGGACAGTAACACACAACAAGAGCGGGGTCTTAATACATCTTTTTATAATTTGAACAATGTTAGGAGGCGGAATAAAAGAAATAACCACCAACAAATACAGGGCCAACGGGATTTTTCCAATATCAAGGGCCAGAACCATCAACAAACCTACAATATGAGGGCAACCAACAAAAACAACAACAGCAACAGAAAGAAGAGGTAAATAACTGCTGAAGACTCCTGTCCTTAAACATACGATTTGTCTTTCCTATGTAATATGAATCACATACATTACACTTAGCCATATAGACCAAATTTTTTGTACAACAATCTGCATAAAAGGACAGATGCATAGGTTCCATACCTAATGGATGCATAATCAAGTGTGTAGACCATATATAACTGCATGCCTTGCAAGACCGGCATGCGTGAGTGCACTTACGCTGGGAGGTAAGGTGCCTATATGGTTCGTGTGTGTATAACAGAGTCACTGTTTTAAGTTCTTGGTATTTTTAAAACAAAACTTAGGAAATTGTTCTATATGTTCATTGACAGAGTTATCAGTCAACAGGATAGACCGATTTTTCTTTATGACTTCACACACTTTATTAACCTCTGCTGAATAGGTCAAACAGACCCTATTTACACCCTTGTTGCTGTTAGATCTATGGATTGCCAAAAGTGCACATAGACACCAAGGATCCTCCCTATCACCCCATAGTTTCAGGAAGGGGATGGCGCACTGAGCCAATGTCGATATATGTCGACAAACAACTGAGAAGTGTATTGGGCAAAGCTGAGACAGTTTTGAGAGATAGTAAACAGTTTCTAGAGCATTTATACAACTGGGCTAAGGGTAGATCTAGTAATGACATCAAAAGAATGTTGTTTGTTACTCAAGATGTGAAATCACTGTTTACTGTGATATCCAATTTGGATGGGATTGAGCGAGTAAGGCGATTCTTGATTAAAGAAGGTGACTTCTCTATCTCTAAGGTTAGCATGATCTGTGCCCTGCTAGAGCTGATATTAGAGAATAATTTGTTTCTCTTTGAGTCAGAATACTTTCTATAAGTTGTAGGGGTAGCAATGGGCACAGCGTGTGCCAACACATATGGGAACTTGGTTTTAGCCAATTGGAAGCTATAATGTGTCTTCAGCAAAGATCTATATAAAACACATCATGTTTTATAAGTGATTTGTGGATGACATCTTTTTTGTTTGGGATGGTACTATGGATGAGATTCAAGCCTTTGTGGACATGTTAGAGACTTCAAGTAATTATTTGTCTTTTTCTCTGCACTACTCTGTTGACATCATTGATTTTTTAGACATTACTGTGAGCAAAGATATGTTAGGTAACGTCCACTAAAATGTATAGGGAACCATGCAGGAAAAATAACATCTTACATCGTTCTAGTATGCATCCATCACACGTTACTAGGAACATGGTTAAAAGTCAAGTTCTTAGGTGCATGAGATTGCATACTAAAGCTGACTCTTTAGAGCAAGCTTTAACAGTGCTAAAGGCAGATCTATTGAAGAGGGGCTATAAGGGCAGTGAGATAAATAAGGAAATTAGAGAGCTGAATACATCAGTTGGTGTGAAAGTAAAACCTTACTGCTCTGACAGCTCCTCAAGTATAGTGAGGGACACAGAGGCTAACAGCAACAAGGGTGTAAATAGGGTCTGTTTGACCTATTCAGCAGAGTTTAATAAAGTGTATAAAGTCATAAAGAAAAATTGGTCTATCCTGTTGACTGATCCCTCTTTCAGTGAACATATAGAACAAGTTCCTAAGTTTTGTTTTAAAAATACCAAGAACTTAAAACAGTGACTCTGTTATACACACACTGAACCATATAGGCACCTTACCTCCCAGCGTAAGGGCACTCATGCATGCCGGTCTTGCAAGGCATGCAGTTATATATGGTCTACACACCTGATTATGCATCCATTAGGTATGGAACCTATGCATCTGTCCTTTTATGCAGATTGTTGTACAAAAAATTTGGTCTATATGGCTAAGTGTAATGTATGTGATTCATATTACATAGGAAAGACAAATCGTATGTTTAAGGACAGGAGTCTTCAGCAACAGAGTGATATACAAAATAATAAATTAACAAATGCATTAGCGAAGCATGTATCTGAAGCTGGTATGAGTCACAGCTTTAAGTCCTTGGTACTACAGAAATTAAATGAAAGTTTAAGGAAAGGGGATTTGAGTAATGAGACTGAATTTGCTGAGTTAAAATAGATTGTCAACTTTAAAGCATATGTGCCACCTGGTTTGAATAGTGCTGTTGCTTTAAAGCCTCTCCTAAAGAAGAGAGGCTTAGTTCACTGATAAGTGTTAACACCCAACAGTTTTAACTGGTTTTAATTAACTAGAAGTTTTTTTGTATTTAAAGGCCTGTTTTTTCATACTGTTTGTTACGGTCTGAAGAAGCAAGCAATCGTGAAAGCGCTTACCTGTTTTTATTTGTTTTTATCTGTTTTTTGGAATTAAAAGTATTCTTACTCTCAGCATTGGGCATCTTTTTGTTTGCTGGACTTTGTTTTTGGATATCCTAGATTCCACTACATTCTTTTGTTGCAGTTTTTTATGTCGTTATGACCGACAGGAAACTGAAGGAAAGAGTGTATGAGCACATTTACAGTATTAGTAAAGCAAGAACTGAGAATGCACTAGCATGTCATTGTACGAGTAACCCAACACGTTTTCCATTTTTGGGTTATTGATCAAATAGTAGCTGACACTATGAGGGGCCCATTTTCACTGCTATTAGAAAAACAAGAATTATTATGGCAGTTATGTTTGGATTCTTGTAGATATCCAGGTTTGAATGAAATAACCTCGACTGCATGCATTTTGAAGCTGAAACGTCTTTTAAGATGATATTTTAGAAAGTTAACTTGGTTAATTTATTTTAACTGAACTTGATGTATATTTAAGATATTTATGATTTAGTATTGCTTGTGAGTATTAGTTAAAGAACTAGTGTGTAAGAAGATACATTAGTTAATTAGTTTATTATGTTATGTTTGCATTTGAATTTGGGAACTTGTTTAAGGTTCATTAATATTAATGACTTGACTGACTGATTGATACATTTTATTGGGGGATGTTTATATGTGATGGTGTGGGTATGATATTTAAATGGTGCCATTTGAGTGTTAACATTGTCTAAAGAAGTTCAGTCATTTGACTGGACAAAAAGCGCTTTAGCTTCATTAAACTTTTATTTCTTTCATTACATGTGGTATTACGTGGAGTATTTTTGTTTCCTTCATTAGCAGTTTTTCATTTTGACATTTATCTATATAGCAAGGAGTACAAAATATAAGTTTGAATCCATCATTTAGGAATTCACCCAAATGTAACAGTTCCTCACTGGCATGGAATTCTTGGGTTGAGTTGGGAGCTATTTGTACCAGCCATCTTTAAAGTCAAATCTCAGGAACAACTGATTGTGTTGTTAATCTTTCTAAGGGGAAATGACCTAGGAAACTACTATAAAACATGGTTATTCACGTCAGTGTCTTAAAAAGTAAGTTTCCAAATATGGAAATGGTGTAATCAGAAATTACCCCACCCACAAGATATAGAAAGTACATGCAAACTTCACAGGTTTTAAGGCGCTTTAGCAACTCGAGTTTGAGGATAGGGACCCATTATGCTATATGTTTTATGGTGTCCACCCAACAAATGTAATTTGGGACCTCTTCAGCCTGTACTTTTTTTCTGTAAAGTAAGTAAAGCAATTTCTCTCATTGTTGGTGGGTGCTTTTGTTTTTAGGACCCAATACAACCTGTAGTAGGTGTACACCTATCAAGTGTCTCAAAGTAATGCTGGCCAAGGTCAATGCCTGTCCAGTTTGTAATGGGGATGATTTCTCACCTGTGGTAGGTATGTAAAAGGGCTGGAGGCCTGATGTTATAAACATAATAATGTGCATGCAAAGGGACAGTACATGTCTACCTGCACATTCATGGATTAGCATATGCTTCCCAGGTTACCTCCTAGTATGGAGTGGTTGAGGAATGGAGGGTAGCATATGCTTCCCAGGCTGGAATGGAAAGGATTGAGGTCTAGAAAGTGAATGAAATATAATATGCTAGGGAAAAGCCCTCCCAAGAAGGAAATGGAAGTTTAATAATATGACATTTAAGGAATCTGTAGAAACCTCCCTTCATATTTCTAGGGTAGCTTTTGCTACATGGGTATGTTAGACATCATCCAAGATTATGATTAAAAATGGAATTGTTGATGAATGACTTGGCAGCTTGCATTCTCTAGGATGGAACTTAAAATCTTGAAAGGCATATGATTTTCATGCATCATAAAAATGACTGAAATAATTGCTATATAATTGTTGGCAATAAAGTAATTGAAATGTAAGTATATTTACTTGCTAATAAAATCTCTGGTTGAATTTCAATGGAGTCTTTTGCCTGTGTGTATTGGGGGTGGGACATGACAAAGGGAGTTTGTTAACAGAGTACATTGGCAGGAACTTTCACTTCAGCAATGTGAAGGGCATGTTGCTCCACATAGAGGTATGGTAACTAAGTAGGAGAATAGAGCATGGGTCCATAAAAAGACAGAGGCTGGAAATAGGCAGGAAAAAGAGATGTCAGCTATGGGGAATGAAGCCTAACATATACTGCATGAAGCCTTCTTTTTTAGTGGACCAGGTGAAGTGAAATTTTCTACCCACCACTCCTTCTGTCTCTTATAAATTTGGACAAATGCCACAGGATCTGGGAAAGAGAAGCTCCACCATGCCCAGGAAAAAAGGCTATAACCCAAGGTAGATGTACAGCTATCACAGCTTTCACCTGTAAGGCAGACACAACCTGCCCACCTGATGAAGAAGAGTGAATACCCAACTGTGCTAGATATGAAAAGACTCTTGACCTAAGGTTATATAAGGATATGAGTGAGTATGTAAGGGAATGGTACCCACCTCCATGCCAATTGCTGGGAAAATGTATGGTCTCTGAGGATGGTAGATATCTCCCAGGATGTAATGACTGAGGAATCTTGGGGTAACTTATGCTTTATGGGCTGGACTGGAAATTCTTAAGGCCTGGTAAATGCAAGAGGAGAACCTTTGTAAGGAATGCCCTCCCAAACAGGATAAGTGAGGATAAAACATATGAATGTAAGGGGTTGGCACATCTTTTCCTGCAAGTTGGTTGGACACCTCTAACAATTCTTGTTAAACTAGAAGATTTCAAGAACAATGGAGTATGTTACATTTTTCCAACTGGAAAGGAATGGTTTGAAGAATAAATGATTTCTGCACTTCATGGATATGACTGAAATAATTGAAATATATGTATTGATTGTATTAATCAATGTGTGAATATACTTGCCCATAAAATCTTAACAAACTCCAATGAAGTCTTGTGTCTGTGAGTATAGTGGAATTCCCAGTGCAAAGACATGTGGCAAAATCACAAGTCATTTAGTCATTTAATGTCTACAATGCATAACTTTTCCAAACAACTTTTTAGACTTTTCTTGGCCACAAGGATGCATTGTGAGATAGTTTATATCTGGCTGCATAATGAAAGCGAAATGTTATTTTAGGAAAAGCACGTTACCACTACTGATATAAATAATAAGATGTTTATATGATAATGAGCTCCAACAACAGAAAGAATGGTTTCTAGAATAATAAAATATGACTGAGCCCTACTTTAGTTGACTCACCTGCAAAAGTAATTTTATCATGTAAGATACCATTATTGGAAACAATGGTAGCATTTTGCCATCAAGTTTTAATCACGTCAGCATAATAAAAGTGTGAGCATTTCTAAAAATTGCACTTTTGTTTGTAACAATTCCCATTTCTATAGAATGTTAACTTTTGTATGCTACCAGCATGTTAATGACGTGATGTTTAAGTCTAATCTGTATTAGACTTGTTATACAGAAACTGTAATATATTACCTGACCTGGCCTGACAGTGTAAGAAATTCTACATAGGATAAAGAACATGCAAAGAAATTCCTGAATTCAGGACTATTTGTAAGATTTTAGTGAAACCAGCCCTGCTGTCCTCCATGATACAGAATGCCATGTTTATTTGGTTGTTGCTTGAAGGTGTGGGTAATGGCATATATTCAACTGACAGTGTGCATATATATGAATACTAAACTGTCAGAGAAATCCCTGATTATCTTGTAACTTATTATTATTACTTCTAATGGACTAAACCAAAATGCCTTAGAAGCTTCTCTTCTTGTAAAATATTTTCATTTATATTGTAGAATACCTTTAGCTCTATGATAAAATGTAATACATGTTATGGTGCCTTTGTCATTACTTGGTAGAAAAATGGGAACTGTTTATAATTAAACCACTATCCTGTATTACTTGTATATATATTTTATGTGTTATCCTAATTATGATACTGTGCCAGGGTACAAAGAAATTTTATTTAATGTTTAGTTTAAATACAGCTTAACATAAGGGATTTCATGTGCTGTGGCAGTACTTTTGTTACAAAACATTTGTAGTTTAGTGTGTTATCTTTTACATCTGATACATATCTGAGCATATCTGGACAGGCATACCAAGTATTGTCTCGGTCACCAGTAAGATTAGAGCTGCGACTGAACTTAATATTTGTGATCGTAAAGATGATTGCTGCATAGATATTCTTCGTACTGATCACTGCTGCAGTAGCTTTAGCTATATGGCCTATATCCTGGCAAGGATATAACAGCTGACCAGTGCATTCAGGGCACCTTTCACATGCCCAAACTGTAAAGAAGCTTGAGAAGAGCTGACTAAAGTACAAGTTTGGGAGTGAAGGCCATCAGAGCTTTCCTGCTGCCAAAGATTACTCTCCCCTGAAGCTTTTAAGGATCGAGCATCAACTTGTGCTTTGCTGGTGAAATAAGTTCTCTGTGTGGAAGAACCTTCCATTTCTTATATTTACTAAAGTTTTACTACTTTTCTTTTCAGGGAAGTTATTTTAAAGTTAGGAGTGTTGTGCTTTAATGGACTGTCTTGAGACTGTAACATACTTTTAAAACAGAGCACTAGTTTTCTCTCAGTTGTGAAGTAAACTGATAACATATTTTCTGTGGAGAAATTGTGTTTAATTTTCTGTTCTGGGGCTACCATTTTCTGTTAATAAAGTAACTTTTGTGGACTGGTATTTTTACCTGGATTTTCTGCTTGTCTTCACTGGAAAAGAGGCACCATAGAACAGATTGTTGGCTCCACGGTCAGTCCTTCTTACAGTCACACAAAGAAAAAAGGTTATATAAACAGCAACAGGCTAGCAGTTTGCCTACCCACAGGTGAGCGGCTTTGGTGTGGCCGTTTATTGTACCTGAGGCTACTCATCTTTTAACCTAGATTCTTTTAGTGTAGCTCCTACAGCCACTATGGACTGGGTGTTAGCCACATCCTCTGCCTTTGTTTGAGTTCTCTCAGTGGGTAAGGAAGAGCCACTCTTGTCAGTACTAGGAAAGGGAATAATGAACGTTTCCCTCCTGTGTCGAAATGCTGTCTTCATCCCTTTGGAAGCAGTGACTGCCCTTAGTAACATGGCTGGCCCGACTTTTCTGTCAAAAAGAAACAGAAAACCAAACAAGTATTTACTCCTCCTCAACTTTCTCTGGATAGGATCTGTTTACTGGGGCTGGCTCAGGGTTTAATTCAGGCTATAGATCCTTCCTGTAGAGTAATTTCTGGTAAAAAAAAAAAAAATAGAGATGCCTGTTTTCTTGAAGAGATTCAAGATTCTGAATTTGAACAGGAAGATGAAGGGATGGATTGAGGGTTTTTTCCTCAGATTTCTGACTCAGAATCTGAGGAGAGATCAATTTCTGATGCTTCCTATGGGGGTTTCTCTTTCTCTGAGACTACTACTAGACAGTCCCAGTTATTTCAGTGGGAAAACACTGAGGTTTCTCCTTCCTTCAGAAAATACGAGTTGTTACAGAATAATTTTCCAGAACCTACACCCATATTCTCCTGTCCTGTCTTGTCTGCTTTACAGAATGTTTGTCTTACTGCCTGCAACTTTCCTGATAGCCAGCCAACTGTCCTAGAAATTCACATTGGATGTACAAAGTACAGCAGTCTTTTAAATTTTTATACACTATTCCCAAGCCTAACCCAGCATCTATAGACTTAATTGACTCCACTGCTACTAACCACTTAGTTAATTCCAATCCTACTTTTTCTAATAAGCATGGGGAAATTATTGATAGGCATGGGAAAAAAAGTGTATACTTCTGCAACTTTAATTATTTGAATTTTAAATTTTCAGGCTCATATGTTAAAGTTTGTCCTGATATATTGTAAAAGTATGAGGAATGTTTTATCTACAGTTTCTTTTTGGGACATAAAAAAATGCTTTAAGTTAGTTTCCTCTGTTGCACAGGTCACTACTTATTGTTTGCGGACTTTGTTGATACTTCTTCCAGGGCTATGACCACTGGTATTGTTTTAAGGAGGTATACTTGGCTGCATTCTCAGAACTTCCCAGATGATTAAAACATAAAATTTTAATTCACTTAAATAGAGATTTAGTGTTTGGCCTTTCTGCTGCAGTGCTGCAGAAGTGATCAAAAAGTGTGATGAAAGGGACATGCTAATACAGGGCATCTCTATGAATTCTAAGCCCTCTTTTCCAAACTGCCCAAAAGATTATTTTTCTCGTCATCCACTTTTGGAAAAAAAAATACACAGTCTCAACATAATTCAGGTAAAGAGATGTTTAGAAGAAGTGACAAGTGAGCTCCAAAAATAAGTCTCAGACCTCCTAAAACCAAAGACAGTCCAACAATTCTGAATTGCTATTCAATATACCTTGTGACCCAACCCACCCTGGCCCCTTTCCTTTCCAGAAAGTCTGAATCTCTATTTTCTATTTGGCAACAGATTGTTTGAGACAAATGGGTTTGGAAAAATCATTCAACAGGGTTACAGATGGTAGTGGGAGTAAATCCCACCTTTCTGAGGAAGTCATTCCTTATCCTGCAACTTTTGTTTCCATCTGTTCTTCATCATGTGCTGTCCCAAGGAGTGATAGAACCCGTTCCCCATTCTCAGGTAGGGAAGGGGTTTTGTTCAAGTATGTTCCTTGTGCCAAAGAAAGAAAATGTTCCGGATCTTTTTTTTTTCCCTAAACCTGTAATAGTGCCCAAATTCAAAATTATGTCACTCCAGTACTTGTTATCTCCTCTTCCTCTTTCAATTTTCTTGGTAAAACTATACTGAAATATGCGTATCCTCAAATCCCTATTCATCCAGACTTCAGGCATTTATTAAGGTTTTGTGTGTCTGGATCACAGTATCAGTTCTCTGCCTTATACTTTGGACTATCCATGGCACCAAGAGTGTTCACAAAGTGTCTAGCTCCTATTATAGCTTATTGCAGGATGCAGGGTATCCACATTTTTCCATATTTAGATAACTTGTTTATCTTTGCAGAGTCTTTTTCAAAATGTCTGGAGACGTCTCTCTCTTGGGTGAGAGATCTCTTGCACAAGCTGGGATTCCAAGAAAAAATGCAAAAGTCTTTCTTGACTCCCTTACACAGGATCATGTTACTGGCCTGTTAACTATACACTTCAGTTCAAAGAACTTTTCTTCCACAAAAAAAAAAAAACAGATCTTTACCTATATCTATTTCTAAGGTTTTTCACTCAGGTTTTGGTCACTGCGAGGGAATACCTTAGGACGTTGGGTCTCATGCCTTCTATGATTCTCATGATACCCCTGGCAAGACTCCATATGAGAAAGATATGGTGGTACCTGAAATTTCTTTGATCCAACATCAACACCCTTTATAAATTCTGATCCTAGTATTGGGGTTTGTCAGAAGAGACTTTTTTTTGGTGGAGACAACAGATATCCTTAAATCCAGGTCTCCCCTTCTGCCTCCCTGTTCCAAAATAGTCAGTCACCACGGGCACTTTGGACTTTGCTTGTAACGCAGTTTCAGGATGGATAAAAGATCAGGTGGTGTGGGACACCAAGTACAGATGCAAGTAAATAAATATAAAAGAGATGCTTTCCTTGATTAAGGCACTCAACTCCCTGAACTCTCTTTGTCCCTGGGATCTCTTCAAGAGGTTACAGAAAATACCATAGTCATGCGATACATCAACAAGCAAGGGGGAACCAAGACATAGCACCTTTGCAGACTATCCATGTTAGCTTGGGATATAGCTTCCCAGCATAATCTGACTCTACAGACATCCTACATTCCTTCAGAGAAAAACTGTGTGGCAGGGAAGCTGAGCAGGACCAAGGCAGACCCTCATGAATGGAAACTAGATCAGGGGGTCTCCAGGTTTTGATCCATCTGTGGGGAGTTCCTCAAGTTGATCTCTTTACCTTTTGTCTGAAGAAATAACTGACAAAATTCTGTTCCAGCACTCCATGCAAGAAGGCCTGGAAAAACAGATGTCTTCTGTTTTCTTTGAACAATAATATTCCTGTATGTCTTTCCACCCTTTCCATTAATATCCAGGGTACTTCTGAAGATTCAAAATAAATTGCCCACATGGTGACTCTCTTCTCAGGCAACTGTGGTTCTTCCTTCTTTTGGAAATGGCCAGGGGCATTTACCACAAGCTTCTTCATGGAATGGATCTATTCACACAAGAACAAGGGTGTTTAATACACTTCAATGTCAATCATCTTCAATTGACTGCCTGGAAAATAGGGTATTAATTCCTTTTAGGCACCTGTTTTCTGATGACATGCAGCAGATACTAATGGGGACAAGAAAGCCTGCTACTAGAAAATCATAAATTACCAAAGGAAAATGTTTTCTAGTTGGTGCCAACAATATAACTGGCACCCATTCAGGGCTAACTGCTCCCTGGTTTTACAGTGTTTACTATCCTATGGCCTTTTGTTATTCCTTTATCAAGGTTCATTTATCTGCCATTTCAGCATGTCTGCCTATGGATCCTCCTCTTTCAAGGCAGTCTCATGTCAAAATATTCTTGAAAGAGGTTTAATATAACAGACTTCCAAGTAAACCAGTGGCCCCTCCTTGGGATCTTAATTTTGTGTTACAGAAGTTAACACTTGCTCCATTTGAACCTGCTAATCTGGGTAACTTGAGGTTCCTAACATGAAAACCAGTTTTACTGATTGCTTTGACATCTGCAAGAAGAGTATCTGAGGTGTAAGTTCTTATGGTGAGTCAACCAGAGGTGGTTGGTGGCTTCAAACCAAAGGAGAGCTGCAGGAGACAGCTGAATGGGTGGGGCCAATGGGAAGGGGTGAAGCCAACTAGAAAGGGGTGGAGCTATGCTAAAAACCACAAAAACTGGGACTTTAATTAAATATGCTACCCTGGGTGCCACTGCTAAACCATCATTATGAGAGTCCAGTCAAGACAAAATGAATTGTAGAAGAAAAAATGTTTCAATGCATTGGCTACATGACAGCTTACTTAATATCTAGATGGAAACAAAAAGGTTGCAAGGCATGAAAAAATACATTACTTTTTCAATACATTACTGGAATGCCAGTCAAATTCCAGTCAAAATCAAGTATAAAAAAAACAAGCAGCACTCAACTCAAACCACTTCCCCTTGCACTGCAGTTCCAATTATAATTTATATTCAGGTTTTTAAAAGTACCAAGTAACATGCTAAAAGTAGCAATACCCCCCCACTTGTAAAAATGTTTCTTATCCAAAAAAGCCCTGCTGCCTGACAACAGCTATCTACTTGTTTCATGGGGAAAACATGATCAAGGTAAAAAATGAACAGCAAACAAGAAACAAGCTGAAGATAAATTGCTTAAAGGATTACTGCACAGGTTATGGACCACACATGATAGATTGGCATTCTGTTTAGTTTGCGGGTAAAGCCTGCAAAGATGACTGCAAGTTTCCAACAAATGTAATGAGCTTCTGAAAATACTGTAATCCTGTCCTTTACTACAAATACTGTCATATGCATTTCAATACCTAAGCCTTATATGCTATCTAGTTATATAAATATTCTCTGCATGGCAACAATAAAAAGGCTTTAAATGTTGGTAATTCTTTAACAGTATGCTTATTAAAGCTTACTTGCATCTTACAGTGTCAGACAAGCTTACCTGATGGTCATTAAAGCATTGCTACTTAAACACAGAGCAACAGGCACTGAAACAGCATGCATTTTCTGAATAATAAGAAGCATAAATCAACAGTATAAAAATATGACAGAAAATCAGAAAATTCTGCAAAATTAAAGATAGATGAAAAGCCACTGTAGTACTTGTGTCTACCTTGGATGGGAGGATACTCTGCACACTTACACTGTATAACTGCTCCTTGCCTTGCTTGGACACATCCAGAGTCACTACGTGGGGGAGTGGGGTGCAACAAGTATGTCACAATTTGAAATGTCTCTGGCTGACGGTGATGGCCCTGACACATTTGTCATACCTCTCAGCCTCAGAGCAAAAAATCTGGACAAAGCCATAAACAGAAGTGGGACAAAGGCCCAAAAATAAGGACAATTTTTAAATATTGCTCTTATAAACTTAGAAAGATAATACAATAGTAGGTCTTGCATTAGAATGAATTTTCTGAAGGGTATGAAGTCTGAAACTCAAATGTCTGTCATTATTTTCTAACTTCAGTCTTTAATGATTTGCCATTAATTTGCCAGAAACCTACAATTTTATGAAAAATGGACCAAAATTGTGATGCAAAAATATAAAATAGCCACACAATACAGCTGGGAACCTGTCAAAGAAGGGACACTTTTTAATATTAGTACTATTAACACGAGCAGCTGAAACAAGATAATCTACATGCATTTCTGAAATTAAAAGTAATCTATAACTCTGATCATTACAATTATATATTAATTATAAACCCTCCATGTTTTCTTCCAAATTTGCCATTTTGCAGAGGGATTATTATGGGGAGAGCAACATTTTGAGCCAAAATCAGGGACAGTTGAGAGGTTTGGATATACCTAATTCTATAAAGTGATTTTTCTGTGCATACCTCATCCTCTTAATGCAGAAAATCTGGACAATGACAAATATATTGAGGGAACATACAAACAGTACTAAAATTGCTCTTGTATAAACCTCATCAGTTGACAAAACAACAGGTCTTACTTTAGCATGCATTTTTCTGAAGAGTATGAAATCTGAAACTCAATGTCTGTCATTATTTAATGACTTCATTCCTAAATTATTTGCCAGAAAACCACAAATGTTATGAGGAACAAACCAAAATAAGAAGCAAAAAATCTATTCATTCTGCAAAAATCTGGAAAGTTAAGAGGTATAGTTCAGCTGGGGATGTCTGAGTTTGCCGCCCTTCCTCCCCTCACAAAATCATGGTTGAATGGGGCCTACCACCTGCAGCTATTCCAATGTCCCATTACTTGGCTATTTCGCCCCATTTACCATAAACACTGTAATGTGTATAAGGTTTTACTTCTACAATAATTTGGATTTCATTTAAAAGTTTTATTTTACATTTTACAACACAAACACTAATGGACATCTGCTAAACAAAGCAATGCAGTCTCACAATGAAAATAGACTTAGCATTAAAACTTCTCTGCCCTTAAAGCTCACATTCATTAAAACCCACATTCAAAGAAAATACATCTGGGCAGTGGCAAATAAAGATTAACTTTAGGCCATTTTCAAATCATAGGCCCCTTGCATAGGAAACATACATGTGTTCTTTGATACACCTTCCTGATTGTATTAAATTATATTCCTCGTATAATACAGTACAAGTGTTAGAGAGCATTTTAAATTTATGTTAGAGGACATTTTAAATTTATTGTTTTGTACATTTTTTCCAGTAAACAATGAAACAAAATGCATGGACTAATAATGACAAAACTGCCCAGTTCAGAACATTTCCATCATAAAAGTGTACTCTAACTTCTACAATCCACCAGTGTCAGTAAATATGCACAATCTCTGCAGAAGTAAAAGTTATCTAAATAATTCCACATTAAAGAGATCTGTAACTAATGAAGAGGTTGCTGCTAGCAAACAACTTTAATATTTCATTTAAAAAACACACCTTCCTTACTAGAGGCTTCAGTCCACCAGGAAAACTGCAATTAAATGTAAAACACTTGTAGTCCAAAAATGGCAGGTAGTTCCAGTGCAAAAAACTCTTCTTTATTCAACCACAGACATATAAATGCTTTCACAGATAACTTCTGCTTCTTCAGATACAAATGCATGCTGTCTACTGTGTAACTTTTATACCTTAAACCATAAGTCACAATCATCTTAAAGAAACATCCTTCATTAAGTAAAAACATTCAGTTTTTCACTGTGTAAACATGATTCTAAAAAGTATAATGCATAACAAACATATAAAAATGCATAAAGAATGTCTAAAGAAGGAAGAAGCAACATAGAGTTGTTTTATAAGTCTTGTAAAGAATTTAATGAAGGGAACATGGAAGTTATTACTAAGTTGTTAAAGACAGTCTTGGAAAATAACATATTTATGTTTAATGAAACTGTCTATTGGCAGAGGCATGGCATAGCTATGGGCACTTCTTGTGCCAATAGCTACGCCAATGCTGTACTAGCCATTTGGGAAGATGAGTTTATTCTAAGAGGGAGATACAGACAACATATTCTGTATTACTGTAGGTTTGTGGATGACCTTTTTTGTTATGGGGGGACACAGGTACAGTTTACAGATTTCTTTGACTACATTAATAACTCTACAAATTACTTAAAATTTTCAGTGGATATGTCATTAGAAGAAGTTCACTTTTTGGATGTTAAAATTAAAAAAGATGTGGAAGGGAGGATATATACACATTTATATAAGAAAGAATGTCACTGCGACGGTTTTGTGCACAAAACTAGTATGCACCCTCCACATATATTTAAGAGCGTAGCACATAGCCAGTTACTTAGAGCATCGAGACTTAATGCAAGAACAGAGGACTTTGAGCAACATGCTGAAAAGATGAGTCAACAGTTTGTAGAGAGAGGTTACCATAAGGATGAAATTAACAAAACTAGAGATATGGTGGTTGGAATGAGGGAAAACATAGCTAGACCATATTTTTAAAAAAGGAATAATATACATGCAACGTACAATGTACATACAACACATAAAAAGAAGACAGAAAATAAAATAAGATTTCCTCTGTTTTATTCCACTAATGTGAGGCTGTATAAAAATATAATTGAGAAGCACTGGGAAATTTTGATGACAGATAAAGAGATTAGTTCCTTACTGGAACCTAGACCACATTTTGTACATAAGAATATGCACCCTTTAAAGAGAAGACTTGTCCATGTAGGAGATGTTCCATGTGTAAATATATAAGTAACAGTAATACGTTTTTACATCCTGACACACGCAGGGAATATGTATTTAACATTTCAGCTACATGTGCTTCAGAACATATTATTTATTTAGCTCAATGTTCAGTATGTTTTTGTTTCTATGAGGGAAAAACATATAGAGCCTTAGAGATTTTATCAAGGAACATATGTACCAGATACAGAGAAAAAGTGATGTTAGTACATTAATTTATCTAAACATATTAGAGTGAATGACAACACACATAATTTTACTTTTTTAGTTATAGGTAAAATATATGACAACATCAGAATGGGGGACATTAGAAACAGGACAGAACAGCTTGAGGCAAAATGGATTATAAGACTGAAAGCAGATTCTGTGCATGGGTTAAATGACAGGATACCCATAAGACCAAAACTTAAAGCAAGACCATTGAATAAATGAAATGTTAAGCCATTTTATGACATGCTTACTTATATTAAGTATAAGAGATTTTTAACAGTATATGTTTATATATGAGCACATTTTTATGTTTGTATATTTATGTGCTTTTTTATATATGTATTATTTATACATTTTTTTAATGTGTTTGTTATGCATTATACTTTTTAGAATCATGATTACATAGTGAAGGACTGAATGTTTTTACTTAATGAAGAATGTTTTTTAAGATGATTGTGACTTAATTAGTTGGTTTAAGGTATATAAGTTACACAGTAGACAGCATGCATTTGTATCTGAAGAAGCAGAAGTTATCTGTGAACACATTTATACATCTGTGGTTGAATAAAGAAGAGTTTTTACAGTGGAACTACCTGCCATTTTTTGGACTACAAGTGTTTTACATTTAATTGCAGTTTTCTGCACTGACACCTCTAGTAAGCAAGGTGTGATATTTTACTTGAGATTTTGCTGTTTTTACCTTCCTGAAAGAAGCTATGGCAGAAGAAATAGAGGAGATGATTGAACTGAATTCTACCTGAGAATATACAGGTGAACAAGGTGAACAGACTAGATAAACTGCTGTATGTTACTAGTAATGTTGGTAACCCACTTCTTAGCTTTCATGGTCATGAAAAAGGCTGTGAGAACTTTAATATTGATATCATCACATTTAAAGCTAAGTTACATGCAATGGAGGGCAACTTATTAAACTAAAGGGACATCAATTCCAAATGTTTCACATGGATGTTTGTGTGAAAGAAGGAATTGTTCCCCATGGGTTACGCATCTTAAAAATGCCTGTACAAGGTTCTAATGACCCTGAATTACTGGCTGAATGACAGTCTATAAACTTAGAGACAAGCATTAAGTATATGGAAGCTTTAATTAAGCTTTCAAAACGTGAATTAGATCACCTATTTGTATTGGTGAAACAGCAATTTGAAAAAATTATGGAACAGTTTAGTTCCGATTATACAGCTAGATGTCTTAATGAACTTATAGATTCTTTAACAGTATATGAGTGTAAACTATTTAAAATAAAGAAAAAGAAAATCGTGAGAGACCGTGGAGACTTCAGTTCAGGTAATGTTTTAATTGGCCACATACTGAAAATATTTTTTATAGAGAGCCAGAAAAATAAATGAAAGTCAGTATGACTGACAGCGTGTCAACCAACAGAACATCTCGGAGTGGTGGGTGGTGTGTTGTTCTGTCTAACAGCACTGAAATTTAACAGTTAGAAGCCGTCCGCAGCCTGAATAGGGAAATAATGCCAACAACAGGAGCTGAAGAGCAGGCCGTCAGGAAAAAAACAATTCAAACAGTGGCACAAGTACATAGAGCTGACTGAGATACAGGGAATGTAACTACTTTAACCAACAGAGTACCAGAGACTGTTGAACCAGAGAGAAAACAACATCATTTACCAACTACTTTTAACAACAAATTGGTTTTTCCCCTTCCCATCAAGCAAACAGGAGAGAAGGGGATGAGAATGAGGTTGAGAAGCAGAAGCCGAGTAAAAAGGAAACTGGAAGAAGTAACAGGGACACCAACAATAACAAAGTCCTGGGGAATCCAAAAGAAAGAATGACTTGGAACTTGTTGTCCCATGTACATACAGCAGAAGAGACTAGTGTCTTAAAGAAAGGACTATCCTTTATTCCAAGCCAAAAGATGGACTTTACTGAGGTAATTTTTGATTTAAAGTTGATTACTAGAAGTCTGACTTTAAAACTGAATTATAAAAGTAATGAAAGTGTTGACAGTGTAGAAATGTTTAGAAAACAGAGTACATATGTACCAGTACGTAATCCAGTAATTAATGTCTTTGAAAGACTATGTATTAATGACATGCACAAGATTAATGAAAGTGATAGAACTACTATATTAAAGAGGTACAACCTGACAAAAAATGAGTATCTGGCACTTAGAAACTTAGAAGCTAATCATAGCATAATAATAAGACCAGCGGACAAGGGAAGCCCTTTAGTGATATATGATGTGGAAAGATATCAGAATGACATGACAATAATGTTGTCAGATGCTCATTTTTATTCTGTCATAAATAATGTTAGAGTTCAAAGTGTCATAATACATAGTAATACAGTTTATATTGAACTTTTTAGAAATAGTAAGATTGACAAAAGTTTTTATGACTACCTAACAGTACAGCATCCACTGCTACCTGTGATTCAAGGGTTACCTAAACATCACAAAGACCCCATATGTCCAACACTAAGACCTATAGTGGCTGGACAAGGATGGTCAACAGAGCCAGCCCCTCCCTCTCTCTCTCTCTCTATATATATATATATATATATATATATATATATAGAGAGAGAGAGAGAGAACCCTCCGCCCATATTTGAATAACATAAGGCATATATGAAAAGACACAAAACACTTTTTGAATGACTTATTTGATTTCTGTGATAATTATAAGATCTGTGAAGATGTGTATTTAGTAACTATGGATATTACATCACTGTTTACTATGATCCTGAACAAAGAAGGAATAAGCAACATAGAGTTGTTTTGTATGTCTTGTAAAGAATTTAATGAAGGGAACATGGAAGTTATTACTAAGTTGTTAAAGACAATCTTGGAAAATAACATATTTATGTTTAATGAAACTATCTATTGGCAGAGGCATGGTGTAGCTATGGGCACTTCTTGTGCCAATAGCTACGCCAATGCTGTACTAGCCATTTGGGAAGATGAGTTTATTCTAAGAGGGAGATATACAGACAACATATTCTGCATTACTGTAGGTTTGTGGATGACTTTTTTTTGTTATGGGGGGGCACAGATACAGTTTGCTGATTTCTTTGACTACATTAATAACTCTACAAATTACTTACAATTTGTGCCAATAGCTATGCCAGTGCTGTACTAGCTGTTTGGGAAGATGATTTTATTCTAAGAGGGAGATACAGACAACATATTCTGTATTACTGTAGGTTTGTGGATGACCATTTTTTGTTATGGGAGGTGTGACGATTGGGGAGAGATGGGCGAAGGCTGCCAGCCTAGTCAAATAGAATTTCATACATAATTCTGTCAACTGTATAAATAAATGTAAAATACAGGCTTATGTTTTTAAATGTAAGAAAACACTGTAAAATGTGAACTTCAAGATTGTTGCAACATTGCCATTTGCTGTAAGGAAAACCAAACCATGTATTTCAAATGTGTCTTTTTAAGTTAAAAAGATCTTATTAATGGTTTACAAGTCGGTTCCAGTGTGGCTGGATGAAGGTTTCATGTCCATTGTTTTAAGCCTAAAGTTTATGACCAGAATTTAGATGTGAAATGTGTTTTATTGCTCTGGCTTCTGCTAGAATGTATATGTGAAATGCCTTGTATTGTTGTAAGTTTCTGAGGAGGTGTTAGATTGCTAAATAATGCAGTTTGTGGCCTGAGAACTCAGACCAGGTGTTAAGATGATGCAATATGAATACTAGGAAAACCTAAGTGTCAAAAATGATGTCATTTTGGGAGGGCCTTAGAGACATGTTTGTTAGTAATGTTTAAATGCTATTTCTCACAAGAGACCAGAAAGCATTTTGACTTTGGACATCCAGCTTATCAGCACTCTGCCTTGTGCTCACATGTAAGTTTTAGCACTGTGATTTCTTGTAGGAATAGTTAAAGCTAGTAAAGATTAATTAGGTATTTTTCTTTGAAATCAGACCTGCCCTACTGTATTATTTTAAGTGTCTGTGTGATCTCTGAACTCTTAGATATCTCTGTGGTGTAGTAGTTTCGTCTTGTGTTTTAATTATTTATTATTAAATATTTTTTAAACCTTCTACCTGTGTCTGCTTTGTGTAGAGATAAGCTCTAGAGTACATTGCATATTTATAGAGGTTATTGTAATAGGCCACTCTAAAGTAAGCCTTGACTGTTAGTCATATTAGATAATAATATTGCACAGTAATAACTGGAAACCCTTTTAAGGGCCTTGATATTATTAACTGGGTGGTGGCAGCAATTACTACCATATAGTATAGGTAAAGGGGCACAGTTAGAGAATCTGTGTCAGCCTTTCCCAGGAGTAACTGTGAAGCTGTATAAATACTTATCTCAAAGTGTGTGTGTGTTGTGTCAGCTACTTGGCAGGGACATGAAGCACTGGTTGGACAGAGAAGGTACTGGAGGTTTTAGCTTGCCCAGTTAGGCTGAGACCTGGACCCTATAGCTGTGCCAATGGGGAGTCTTATTGGGGACCTGGTGAGTAAGGGAGCAACCTGCCCCAGACTGACTGTGATCTCTGTGTGCACTTAAGGGAAATTGTACTTTACTGTGTGTATTAGTTATCCTTTCCTCTTCTATGAGATGACCTCCCTGGTGTTAGTGGTGAGGATTGAGGCTCCTTGATTGCTGGGCCAGGGCACGGTTGTCACAGTGGGACACAGGTAAAGTTTACAGATTTCTTTGACTACATTAATAACTCTACAAATTACTTAAATTTTTCAGTGGATATGTCATTAGAAGAAGTTCACTTTTTGGAAGTTAACATTAAAAAAGATGTGGAAGGGAGGATATATACAAATTTATATAAGAAAGAATGTCACTGTGACAGTTTTGTGCACAGAACCAGTATGCACCCTCCACATATATTTAAGAGCGTAGCACATAGCCAGTTACTTAGAGCATCAAGGCTTAATGCAAGAACAGAGGACTTTGAACAACAAGCTGTAAAGATGAGTCAACATTTTGCAGAGAGAGGTTACCATAAGGATAAAATTAATAAAACTAGAGATATGGTAGTTAGAATGAGGGAAAACATAGCTAGACCATATTTTTCTAAAAGGAATAATATGTCAGTACATATAACACATAAAAAGAAGACAGAAAATAAAATAAGATTTCCTCTGTTTTATTCCACTGTTGTGAGGCTGTATAAAAATATAATTGAGAAGGACTGGGAAATTTTGATGACAGCTAAAGAGATTAGCTCCTTACTGGAACCTAGACCAAGTTTTGTACATAAGAATATGCACTCTTTAAAGAAAAGACTTTGTTATTTTAAGAATGAAAATATAGGGAAAAAGAGATGGACAGATGTGTCCATGTGGGAGATGTTCCATGTGTAAATATATAAGTAACAGTAATAAGTTTTTACATCCTGACACAGGCAGGGAATATGTATTTAACATTTCAACTACATGTGCTTCAGAACATATTGGGCCAGATTCAGGAAGGCTTACACGGAGTTCAAGAGTAGTGTAAGCCTCCATGTAAGCCTCCTGATTCAGGAACAGCCCAAATCTCTGTGTAAGAGACAGCAAACACGTCTCTTACACGGACTGGGCATGGAAATGCTCAATACCTCATTTGCAGCTCCAAGATATGCAAATGAGGTATTTGAGCGATCTGAGTACATTTCTGCAAAATTAAAAACGGAGCTATGTCAGCTCCAAATAAAGGGTGCATATGTTTCATTAAGCATGCCAATGGCCAAATATGTGGCCATTGGCATGAAAAAGTGTTGCAAAAATAAGTTATATAACTTTTTTTTTTCCACGGGATTTTTGTGTTTAACTGCAGCACACCAGCAAACGGGTGCGCTACCTAAAACTGAAAACCGAAGCTTATAAGCCCACAATTGTGGGATATATGTATTACATTGAATGTCAATGGAGGGACTTGCAGACCAAAAACAATATGGCCTCTGTTCAGTGGTTGTCAAGGGGGGGAAGCTCCGTGTAAGACATGTAACTAAGCATTACTAGGCAATCCTATGTAAATGAGGGTTACAATACTGAATCACACTGCCACATAGGTAATGAGCACTTTCTGAGTAGTGTAAGAGTTAGAGAAGGGGGAGGAACAGAGTAAGAGGTAGGTGACATCACGGGGGGGGAAGGATAGTAATAAATGTACCAGATTGGAGGGAAATGTAAGGTAACAGATGACAGACAGACATCATAGAGGGAGGTGTGTCCCAACAGAACACTAGGAAAGTCAAGAAATTGAGGGTGTACGCTATCCCTACACTCAAAGTTTCTTGATATACGTGCGTGTGCACGCGTGTAAGGCAGGTTCAACATGTGGGAGCGTGTTGCAAACCGTTTACAATGGTTTGCACGGGCGTGCACATGTGTAAGGCAGTGTGCGCGCGTTTTAGCATGAATCAGCTTAGCTAACACCGTGTAAGGATGTGTGCGTGCGTGTAACACCGTGTAAGGATGTGTGCGTGCGTTTAAGTGACTGTGAGTGTGTTTAAGCTGGTGTGCACATTGCTCCCCCTCAGGAAACAGAGAGGAAACAGGAAACAACTAAAATCCAGGTAAACTGCCAGAGGATACTACTGGAGTTAATTGGTGGAAACAATTAGAAGCAGGCAATTACACAGGCAGACTAGAAGCCCAACCCAGCACTTAAAACACTGCAAGGAGCAGTGCAGGCTGTTTCTCACAACAGATACTGCCAGAAACTAAGCTATCAGAATTGAAAACTGAAAAAAGCTGAACTCAGAGCAGAAATGCTAGGGGCTGCCATAGCTATTATAGTCAGGCATAGGCGAATTGCTGAGGGTGGTGACAATGCAGATGCTGACAGACAACCCAGAGTGAGGAGAAGGAGAAGAGTATACAGGCCCAGGGTCACCTACCATGGGTTACATGAGCTGGAGATAGTAGAGCGCTATAGAGTGGACAGAGAGCTTCTGCAGCAGATTGTTGAGCTGTGCAGGCCACGCCTCACACACAGAACCAACAGAGGGGAACCCATCCCAGTGGAAACCAAGGTATGTGTTGGCCTAAGAATACTAGCAACAGGTACCTTCCAGAGACCAACTGGCGATATGATGGGGATATCACAGGCATCAGCCTCCAGGGTACTGCACCAGTTCCTGGATGCCATGTCACCACATGTCAGTGATCATATATATGTCCCTAATGACCCTGAGGTTGTGGCCAGCAATATGCGTCTCTTCCAGCAAATAGCGGGATACCCTGAGGTGCTGGGTGCAATAGACTGCACGCACATACGCATCAAAGCACCAGCCGGTGAGCGGGGTAGAGCCTACATTAACCGCAAGGGATACCCCTCCATCAACTGCCAGGTCGTGTGTGATGCCCAGGGCATAATAATGAATGTGTGTGCTGGCTGCCCTGGGAGCTACCACGATTCCCACATCTGGCATCTGACGCAGCTGTACCAATCATTTGCCAATGGGGACTTCCCACACGGACACCTAGTGGGGATGCAGGTTATGCACTTGAGCCGTGGCTGATGACACCCATCAGAAATGCACACACACCTGAACAGGAACGCCATAATGAGGCACACGCACAAACACGTAATATCATAGAGCGTGTGTTTGGGCTGCTCAAGTCACGGTTCCGGTGTCTGGACACGTCTGGTGGAGCTTTGCAGTACACACCAACTACATGTACCCAAATGATCATGATATGTGCTATGCTACATAATATGATCCTGCGGAAACAGCTGCAGCAGGACCAGCACAGGGCTGGGCCAAACATCCCACCATTGCCAAGGCCACCACAGGCAGGGGTGACTCGGAGGAGGAACAACCTGACCTTGTCCCAGTAGGCAGAAGGAGGCGTGCCCAGTATGCCCTGGCCTTGGCAAAGAGGCAACGCATAGCACATATGCTTGGTCAGTAGGAACACTGGGACTGATACCCGCTCTGACTCACTCATACAGTAACAGGGATGCCTAACATGACACAACCTGCTTCCAAACGTACAGGGAGTGTAGTATGTGCATCCGACAGAGGTGGCCCTGCAGCACCACCTGAGGCATGAATGCCATGTGTTAAGTAATGTAATATCATGTACAATATGCACACCTGAGGACCCCAACTAACATCCATATCCACGCATATGACCCTGGAAACAGCTGCACATCATACAGTGATGTACATGTGCAAAAACATGGAACAAGATACAAAATGAGGGTGACTAGCAATAAATAGCATGGATAACCACACACCCATGTTTGTACCACAACAAGAAGCAACATGGAATAGCCATGGTCAAAACCAATGGCTAAAACCGACTACTACTATATAGCCTGCTGCAGACCACTGTCCTAATAGCAGGAACTGCCCCAGGCCTATGTCCATAGGTTCATAGGTTCATACTAGGCTATCTGCCCTAGGGCATTAATAAGCCTAGCCCAGAGTTTTGTGGCTTCTGCCACCTGCAAGTTGATGGATAATATGCCCATTATTTTGCTGTGCCTCTGTCAAGCAGTGATACTGAGGTTATCCCTGGGGTATACCTGCAATCTCCCATCCATTGGTCAAGATCTCACTTGAACAAAGCCAGTGAGGTGCTCAGCCTCACATGTACCAGGATGTTGTTCCACAGCATATGGACTCTCTGGGTGATGAATCTGTCCCTCCAGCACATCCTATTAATATCTGTGTTGAGGTTTAGGTCTCCTGCCCTTGTAGTTCTGATGGATGTAGAGGTCTTGACGTGAAGCATGTTCATTAATTCTGGGTTGGACATAGCCTTGTATGTCAGGCACAGGTCACCGCTGAGCAGGCAGTAAGCGATTGAATACAGCTGGAATTCCTTCAGTCGGGCAGCATAAGAAATATGTTTGAGACCCTTTCACCTCCTGTCGAGGAATTTGTGGGCCCATCCAATCTGAATGGGGCATTGTATGCAATCATTGGTCTGATGAGTGATGAGTACAGGGGAACAATGACCTCCCTTGATCTAGATGTGAATCACTGCATGATGAGGTGGCCAATGTAGAAGGCCTTCCAAACTACCCTGGCAATGTGAGTGTCAAACAAAAGGTCACTGTCAACCTGGGTGCCCAGGTCCCTGATAACCTACGTTGTGCTTAGAGGATTGCCACCTAGATGGGAAGTAGTGGTAACCTTGTTCTTCCTGAAGGGTATGGCTATGCATTGTTTAGTGTTTAATGTAAGGCCATGGCTGTGGCACCAGTTATCTGTGTCTATGAGACCCTTCTGAAGGATGTCTGTGTCAGATGGGTTTCCAACTATGCTTCCCAGTTTGCAGTCATCTTCAAACTTTGTCAGCCATAATCCTCCTGTGTTTGCTCGTACTTCTGAAAAGTAGATACTGAACAAATGTGGGCCCAGGACTGAGCCCTGTGGGACACCACTTGTGACAGCTCTGGAGTGTGAACTGGCACCAGCAACTTTGACCCTGTGTGTTCCGTCACTTAGCCAGTTTGCAACCCATGCTGTGATGTATGGGTTCACAATTAAGCTGGTGATGTTTTCAATGATACCTGAGTGGGGTATTGTGTGAAAGCCTTTGCCAGGTCAAGGTAGGCTGTGTGGACTGCCTTGCCCACGTCAATGGCCTGGGTGAGTGTTTTGAAAAGTCAACCAAGTTTAAAAGGCATGATCTGCCCTTGACAAAGCCAAACTGGATTGGATCCAATGTCTGCAAGTCCCCTATGTCTTCATTTAGAATTCCCATTATGATCCTCTCCATAGCTTAGCAGAACAGGCTTGTCAAGCTGATGGGATGGTAGTTTCTGGGGTTGGTGGAGGCACCTCCTTTGTGAAGTGGGTCCACCATTGCTGTATGCCACTCCTTGGGAACATATCCTGAGATGAGGCTAAGATTAAACAGCTGCCCTAACTGCGGGTGTAATTACTCATTGAGTCCATGGAGCACACAACTGGGGACACCATCTGGTCCCATGGATAAAGTGTTTTCTGCCTTGGATTGAGCAGTTCCCACCCCAGCAGTGGAGATGTTTGGGGGGCTACAATCCTCTGGTGTACATACCCCCAGTTGGGGAGGGAGAAATCTGCACTGAACCTGTCAGCCAGTATGTTGCCAATGTCTGGAGGTGCAGTGATATTAACATCATTCTGAACTAAGTCTGAGCATATCTGGGAGTTCCCTCCCAGGTTTCAAACATAGGTAAAAAAGGCCTCATGATTGTCCCTGGAGTCCTGAGTGGGTTTACTCTCAAAACATGCCTCGGATGATTGTATGGGGAACCCAGTGTTTTACTCACAATGAGCAGGGGTGTCTTCCCCCCTACGGATTACGCTCTATCTCGTAGTAGCTCATTCCTTGTGTTGTACAGCTTGTTTATGGCTAGGGTCCACCAGACTGGATGCTTGCCTGTGGTACAAAGAGTCATTATTTTTGGGATTGCCTGAACCATGCAGTCCTGGAGGTGCTGGTAGAAGGCATTTCTAAGTGATACAGTGGCTTGGGTAATGGTGTCCACTGGCCTGGGGGCCTTGAAAGAGACCACACCAGTCCTCAGAAATGTGAAGTCGGCATTTGAGAAGGTCTTCACCGTTTCTTTTCCCATCTGGGGTGTGGGTGGGATGTGGACTCGCACTGAGAGTAGTCCATGATCTGATCTCACCAATGATGGGTATACGTCTGGTGTTGAACAGTGTGACCCCATGTCCGTGATGATGTGTTCTAGTATGTTGCCTCCACTTGAGGGGATTGGGACCAGTTGTTCCATGGCATTTCAGTGTATGAACTCTTGGAACCTTTGTGTTAGAGTGTTGTGGCATGATTAGTGATCCCAGTCTATATGTGGATAGTTGGAATCACCCAGTAGGATGGTGTTTGGAGATACATTTATCCCCTTCAGTGTTTGCAGGATAGCTGTGTGAGGTACCTGAGTTTGAGCGGGTGGCATGTAACATGCTACAAACTGCAGAGCAGTCTTGCCTACGGTCACTGGCACCTGGATGGTCTCCGATGCATCGTGTGTTGCCACCAACCATGAGGTGAGGGTGTCCTTGATGAATATGGGCACCCACCATCCTTCTTGGTGTTGTCGGGATGCTGGTGCCGGAATGCATGATATGAGGTAACACCCGATAGTGCGCGGGTGCTGTCAGAAGCTGTGAACCAGGTTTCAGGCACAGCACAGACATCAATGTGCTACATACTGAGAAGGGCATAGAGTGTGTGCAGCTTGAGGTTGAGACCTTGGGCATTGAGCAGCATTAGCCTTAGTGTCTTTCCTTTACTGTGTTCTAGGGTGGTAGGTGTAGAATTTGAATCTTGCATAAAAAAGGCACAATGGGGGTGGCAAGAGCATCATCTGAAATCCGGAAGCCCAGGGGTGACAGGTGCAAGCCGTCCCTTGCAAATCACCGTGGCCTGTCCAGCATGTCATCCCAGGCAGACAGACATTGGACCCCCTTAGAATGACACCATAGTCTAAGCAAAATACTACAGCTGATCATCTTGTCTCTGGTTATGTGGCATCATACTTGGTGAAGGTAGGATACTGCCGAAGGTCAGGGTCATACCTGCCTGGCCTACATAATCAGAGGGATCCTCTATGTCTCTTTTCCTGTAGTCCAGGGAGGTACATCTCAGGTCGTTCACACCAGCATGGATTATGACTGGGTCAGACCTGTACTTGCAGTTTAGTGACCTGAGTGCTTGCATTATGTGGTGGATTCCAGTGCCCGATAGGCAGCTTACTGTGACCTCCTCTGTACCTGATCTGGTGAGTGGGACATCAGTGTGTCTGACTATGGAGTCACCTATGACAAGTGTGTCTGGCATTGTGTTTGGCCTTAAGGGCTGTGACCGTTTGGCACACCGACTCTGTGGTCAATGTGTTGCATGTGCTGTGCCCTGTGGAGGCAGTTGTGTGAGTGTCTGCTGTGGTGGCCACTGCCATTCTGGTAGACTTCTGATCAGAGCCTCCGAGAGTGTCTCTGTGTGTCTATGTGTATGATCTTAAGTTGTGACAGTGCCATGTGAGACTGGATTAAAGATGTGTGTGTGGTTACCTTCACCCTCTCTCTGGTCTTGCTAGTCCTATGTTGAGAGAGCTCAGCCTTCACTTTGGCTATATAGTTGCATCTCTCACATGTATGTGTGTTTTATGGCAGAAGGAGAGGGTTGTCAGTGTACATGAGGCAACTGTAACAGTGCCTCAATATTCCCAGGTTCACCAGCTGAGCAGGAGAGGACACTAGCAACTGATCCCTAGACATGCTAGAAGGAATAGACAAAACAATGTTGGAATACAGGGAGATATCAAGCCCCCAAGCCACATCATACTGTTTGATTGACAATAGCTACACATACACCGGTGTTTCATAGTGTCATAGTGTACTACTAGGCTATCTGCCCTAGTGCATGTATAAGCCTAGCCATAGTGATGTGGCTATTGCCACACTTATAGTGGTAATAAGTGTACAGAATAGATTCTGAATATTGTGCCTCTGACTTAGTAGTGACACATTATGACCCCCTTACGTAATTGAATAACATGACTGTGTCTCTGTCTAGTCTGTGCCTCCGTCTCATATGCAGTTGTCCAGATGTCTCCTGAAGAGAGTCAGTGAGGGACTCTGTCAAACATGAACTGGGATACTCTGCTAGAGTGTGAGATGCCTCTGAGTTATGACTCTGTCCCTCCAGCATGTCCTATACATGTATGTGCTGAGGTTCAAATACCCAGCTCTCATGGCTCTGGTGGATTTGGATTGCTTGCAGTGGAGCATGTCCACCAAATCCTGATTGGACATGGTCTTGTATGTCAGGCATAGGTCACCTGTAAGTATGCGGTATGACACTGAACAAAGCTGGACTTCCTCTATTCTGGAAGCATATGACATGTGTTGAAGAACCCTGATCTTCATGGTAGGTACTTTTCGGGTGCAAAGGTGCAAAAGGCAGGATCTGCCCTGTACAAAGCTGAACTAGGTGGGAACAAGGGTCCGTAGGTCAGTAATGTGTCTGTGTAAGAGCTCCATGACTCCTCCCATATCTTTGCAGACAAGGCTGGTTAAGCCTGTGTGGTGGTAGTTGCCATGGTCTGTGGAGGCATCTCCTTTGTGGAGTGGGACCACTGTTGCCGTATGCCAGTGTTCAGGTACATATCCTGTAGCAAGACTAAGGTTAAATAGCAGTTGTATATATGGGTCCAGCCCCTTCTGGAGTTCACATAGCATGCAACTGGAGATACCAGCAGGTCCCATGGATGCTGTGTACTTGTCTTTGCTGAGTGCGGCTCTCACATGGACATCAAAGATGACAGTGAGGTTACATACAGCAGTGATAACTATCTTGTTTTGGGGGTGAAGGAGGGGGTAAATCGCACTGAAGCTGTCGGCCGGAATTTTGCCAATATCTGTCAGGTCACTGGAATATATGTTGTTGTGTACCAACTCTGAGCATATCTGAGGGTTCACAACCAGGTGTCTGACATAACTGAAGAAAGCAGTGTGGTTACCTTCATTGTCTTTGGTGATTTATGTCCCCAAGTTGACCTTGCATGTCTTTATGAGATAATGTAGCTTTCTACTAGTGCTGATCACAGCTGTCTTCCCTTTTGGAGATGTAGCTCTGTCTTGCATTAGTAACCCTCATCTGTCATACAGTTAGTTTATGGCTGGGGTCCACCAGACAGGACACTTTCCCTTTGTGGAGAGGGTCCTGTTTTCAGTTGTGATTGTATGGTCCATGCTGTCTGACATCTAGCTAAGGGGAGGTCATTCTGGTTCTGCAGTTATCTTTCATCAGCATTAGAAATGACCACAACAGCCCCTGTGTGGTGTACCTCATGCACACACATCCAGCACCTGTAAAGTCCACAACAGTACCTCACCAGGAGTATGACAGAGCTGGAACACATGTAATGTGTAGTCTGATTAAACAGAGTGCAGCTCCACACACTGCCATGCTGTCCACCCAGATGCAAGCTGTGCCTGATGTAGAAAGCCATGTCCAAGCTGGAATCAATGCACATGCTGCACCTTGTACAATCTGAATGGCAGGGAGCTATGCACATGAGGGACCTGAACCCCAGCACTGACATATATAGGACAGGCTGTACTGCATTATCCAAAACACAGAAGCCACCCACACATGAGTAAACTACCAGTACAGGTTGTCCATAGGCCCACTGGTTGAGTCCCTCAACAGGAATCCTAATGAGTGGATGGGAGATGGGAGGTTTACCCTGGGTATCAATGTTATGTCACAGGTAGACAGAGGCACAGTATACTAAACAAGACATATGACATGGCAAACTACGCTTACAATGTGTTGATGGACAAACACATTCTCCGACTAGCATTAGGTCAAGATACCTCTTGAACACAGCCAGCAAGGTGCTCTGCCTCAAATGGACCAGGATTGTATTCCACAGCATAGGGAGTCTCCGAGTGATAACTCCATCCCTCCAACATGTCCAACATACATCCCTGCTAAGGTGTAAGTCACCTGCACTAGTGGTTCAGGTGGATCTTCTGAGTCTGAGGTGGAGCATGTCCATTAATCTCTGTTTGGACATGGCCTCGCATGTCAGGCACATGTCACCTCTAAGCAGACGGTATGTGAGTGAATAGAGTGTGAGTGTCTTCAATCTGGCAGCATATGACAGCTGTTGGGGTTCCTTGATCCTTTAGGTGGGTAACAGTCAGGGTGTCTCCAATTGCTGCAGATGTTGGGTGAGATACAGCCAGAATAGGACATTCGACTCGATCACCGGTCTGATAAGTGAAGAGTACAGGGGAACAATGACCCACTAGATCTGGATGTGAATCCCATCCTGATCGGGTGGGCAATGTAGAAGGTCTTCCTAGCCACTTTAGCAATGTGAGTCTCAGAAGAATGGCGACTGTCAACCTGGGTCCCCAGGTCCATGATAACCTCCTCTGTGCTTAGAGGATTGCCACCTATATGGTAGCTTGGGGTCACCTTGCTTTTCCTGAAGGGTATGTCTACACATGTTGTGCACTTTGACTTCAGGCCATGGCCCTGGCACCAGCTATCAGTTACTGTGAGTCCCTTCTGAAGGATATCTGTGTGTGATGCACTGTCCACTACGGTGCCCAGTGTGCAGTCATCTGCTAACATTGTCATCCAAAGTCCTCCCATGTTGGCCTGTACTTCTGGGAAGTACATGACAAACAATGGGGGCCAAGGACTGAGCCCTGTGTGACACCACCTGTGACCAGCCTGGAGTCTAACATAGTGCCAGCAACTCTAACCCTGTGGGTCCCGTCCTTAAGCCAGTTTGCAACCATTCATGTGACATATGGGTTTACATTTCAGTTGTTAGGGTTTTCCACAATACCTGAGTGGGGTATTGTGTTGAAAGTGTTTGCAAGGCCAAGGTAGGCTGTATGGACTGCCTTTCCCCAACAATGGCCTAAGTGACAAATTTGAAGATGTCAATCCAGTACAAAAGGCATGATCTGCCCCTGACCAAGCCAAAATGGGATGGGTACAATGTCTGCATGTCCCCTATATCTTTGTTTATGAGCTCAATTATGATCTTCTCCATAGATTTGCAGACTACACTTGTTAAGCTTATGGGGCAGCAATTAACAGGGTCTGTAGAGGCACTGCCTTTGTGCAGATGTGCACAACTGGACCCTAACCAGGCTGTTGTGCACACTATGGAAATGTAAAGCAGTGATAGGACTAAAGCCCAGGATACTGACCACCACAGTGAAAGTACTGAAACACTACACTAGACAGTGCTACAGTGTTAGGTCAGTATGAACGGATGTTGACAATTGTGTGCAAAGTATCCCATGCAAAACCTGCAGGCACAGTATACTCCCTGTTTTGTTCACACAAAAAGCATTCGGACAGTAACTACACAACATGGCACAGAACACACAACCATAAACTGGAGGTATTTGTTGAAGGTCACACTCATCCACAAATGTGATGGGCTGCAGAGTTCAACATATGTAAAGCCCACACTGGGCATGCTCACACACTTAGATAAATGAGACATCTTTTACACAACATGCCATGGGAAGGCTGAACTGGGCATGCTCACACACTTGGTCCAAATGTTACCCCTAGCAAATGTGAAAACACACCAGAGGATGCTCATCCCCCTTTCTAGACACTGATGATGTCAGCACCCTATAAGTATATTGGAGAAAAGGATTCTCTCAGTAATCTGAATAGCGCGCTGTGCTGATGCGTCCGTCTGTAGTGTCATAACATAGTTAGGTAGGGGTTTGAATCCAGCAGGTGGCAAGTGTGTGTGAAGGGGTGTAAGTGTGTATGAAAGAAACATCCCTTTTGGCAACTGGGAAAACACACCAGAGGATGATCATTCCACTTTCTAGACTCTGATGATGTCAGCACCCTATAAGTATATTGGAGAAAAGGATTCTCTCAGTAATCTGAATAGCGCGCCATGCTAATGCGTCCATCTGTAGTGTCATAACATAGTTAGGTAGGGGTTTGAATCCAGCAGGTGGCAAGTGTGTGTGAAGGGGGGTAAGTGTGTATGAAAGAAACATCCCTTTTGGCAACTGGGAAAACACACCAGAGGATGATCATTCCACTTTCTAGACTCTGATGATGTCAGCACCCTATAAGTATATTGGAGAAAAGGCTTCTCTCAGTAATCCAAATAGCGCGCCATGCTAATGCGTCCGTCTGTAGTGTCATAACATAGTGAGGTAGGGGTTTGAATCCAGCAGGTGGCAAGTGTGTGTGAAGGGGGTAAGTGTGTATGAAAGAAACATCCCTTTTGGCAACTGGGAAAACACACCACAGGATGATCATTCCACTTTCTAAACTCTGATGATGTCAGCACCCTATAAGTATATCAGGGGAAAGTAAATCCCTCAGTAATGCGAATAGCGTGCTGCGCTAATGCGTCCGTCTGTAGTGCCTTAACATAGTTAGGTAGGGGTTTGAATCCAGCAGGTGGTAAGTGTGTATGATTGATATATCCCTTTTGGCAACTGGGAAAACACACTACAGGATGCACATACCCCTTTCTAAATGATATCACAATTATGTATGGCTTTTGATTACAGACATGCCATGTGTGTTGTGCACACACAGAATGCCCATGTGTGTGGGTTGTCCCTCACAATAATGCATGACATTGATTACACCGGTTATGGCAATGAACACATGATGTATGTGTGTGCCAAATACACATATGTACCTGTGACTTTCAATAGTTACCATGTGTGATGCCTGCCACATGTGAATACATGGTATTTGCACAGGGTAACATTATGACCGTGGTCTTCTGTGCAGATGCTGCATGTGGGATGTGTATATACAGTGTGAGATGTAGATGCTATCAGCCTAGTAGTGAGGGATGCACACCTGGTCTGGGGCATAAAGTCTACATGTTGTTGATGTACAGGAGCTGCATGTTTTCACCTGTTGTGGGAGTGGTAAGACAGTATTCCATAGCAATGCAGTGACTGCATGCTAAGAACCATTCAGCTAGGGTGTTGTAGCTACACTTATTCATTAGCATTCAGTAATTTGTCTGAATCCCTGGTGAGGGTCTGATGCCAACCAAGGTCAAGTGTCTACCAGCCTGTGTCACTTGCTCAGTGATCCCTTCCATGTTCCCTATCATGTATCCCAGTGAGCGACATCCCACATCAGCTGTGGTGGCATGGACAATGACTGAGTCATATGTGTCCATGCATCTGACTGACTTGTATGTTGTTGTTACAGTTTGGCCATGTGTTTCCATCTCATACATGTGATGTACATCAATGGGTAGGGGATAGGGTTGACTGTGTACATGTGGCAGCTGTGACATTACTACATGACACACATATTCCACAACTGTACCATAGAGGTGACTGACAACTGACCTTTGCACATGCTACCGGAGTATTGAGATTACATTGGTGATTGACAGCACATAGGGCCAATGGTGAAAAAGAGACATAGGTCCATAGGTTTGTACAGGGATATCTGCCCAGGGCATGTATCCACCTAGCCAGAATGTGTGTGCCTTTCAACATGCATTGTGAATCTGTCTTGCTATGCCCTTTTCCAAGGTTAGTATACTGTGCCTCTTTCTCACAGTGACACATAAGTGATACCCAGGGTAACCCTACAATGTCACATCCAGTCATTAATATCGCTCTTGAAGATAGTCACTGAGTCAGTCTGCCTAACCTCTATTGGGATAATAATCAGGAATGAAGGGAGCCTCTGAGTTGTGAATGTGCCCCTCCACCATGTCCTATGTATATCACTCCTGAGGTTCAAGTATTTCCAGCGTGTATCCTGGTGGGATCTGGATATTCTGAGATGCAGCATGGCCATTACGTGAGGGTATGACCTGGCCTTCTATGTCAGGCACAGATTGCCTATGAAGAGGCAGTATGTCACTGAGTAGAGCTGCTGCTACTTTAACCAGTCAGTATGTGGCATCTGTTTGAGCACTTTGATCCCTTGTCGAGGTACATATGTGGTAGCTCCAGTTGCTGCAGGTGTCTGGTAAGGTGCATGCCGACAGGTTCATCATAGTCAATTATGGGCATGATGAGGGATGAGTAAAGGGGCACAATGTCCTCCCCTGGCCTACATGTGGATCCCATGATGATGTGGCCCATATAACATGCTTACCTAACCACTTTGTCCATGTTGTTGTCAAATGGTAGAATGCTATCAACCTGCGTACCCCAAGGTCCATAATTCCTTGGTCTGCACTTACTGGAATAACACATATGTGGTACGTTGTGGTCACTTAGTGTTTGACAAAGGGGATGACTATACTCTTTCTGTCATTCACGTTGAGGCCATAGCTGTGGCACAAGTCGTGTGTTTGCAAGAGTCCCTTTTGGAGGATGCGTGTGTTAGCTGGTGAGTTGATTATGGTGTTCGGTCTGCAGTCACCTGCGACTTGCTGAGCCACAGTACTTCCATGTTGGCCTGTACCTATGACAAATATATAATGAACATGACAGCTCCTAGGGCTGTGCCTTGTGGGACACCACTTGTACCAGATTGGAGGCTGACATGGCTCCAGCAATTCTACCATGTGTGTTCTGCCCTTGAGCCACTGTGCAATACCCATAGTGACATAGGGGTTAATATGTACACTGGTGAGCTTCCCTAGAATGCACAACTGGGGTATTGTATCCAAGGCTTATGCAAGGTCCAGGTAGGCTATGTGGACCTCCTACCCCTTGACAGTGGCCTTGGTGACTGTTTCAAAGAAATCAAACAGGTTTGATAGGCAGGATTTGCCATTGACAAAGCCAAACTGTGTATGGTGACATGTCTGTAGGTCCACAATATCTAGATATGTGAGATTCATGATGATCCTTGCCATAGCTTTGCAGACAAAGCTAGTCAGACATATGGGGCGAGTAGTGTCCAGGATCCGTGACAGCACCACCTGCATGTTGAGGGACCACTGTTGCTGTATGCCACTCTCTGGCCACATATCGTGTATTAAGGCTGGGATTGAACAGTGGTGTTATGTCTGGGTGTAGCTCTTCTTGTGGTTCATGTAGGACACAGCCTGGGACACTGTCTGGTCCCATTGATGCAGTGTTTATTGCTTTGGGAAGGGCATCTCTTACCTGAGCATCTGTGATGTCAGGGGGGAAGCACTGTGCTGCGAGACATATTTTCCCTTTTGGTGTGGTGGTGAGAGAAGGCAGCATTGAACCTGTCCACTAGGATGATGGCAATGTCTGTGTGTTTTATATTTTGTGTGACATATTGGATTACCTCTGAGCATATCTGGGTAGTACCACCCAGGTTACTAACATAACTACAGGCAGCCTTGTGATTATCCTCAGTGGCTTGTGGAATCCTCTCTCAAAGATGGCCTTAGACAATCATATGGGTGCCTGTAGTTGTCTTCCAATACTCATCAGTGGTGCCTTCACATTTTGGGAGGTTGTTGTATCATGTAGTGGCATCATCCTTCGATTGTATAGTGTGTTTATGGCTGGTGTCCGGCGCCCAGGACATCTGCCTTTGGAGAACTGGGTCATGTTTCATATGTGGCTTCATGATCCATGCATTCCTGAATGTGTCCACAGAATGCCTCTATACAGGTATCTGCAGTCTGGTCCATATTTTCAACAGGCCTTGGGCCTTTGAAGGTTTCCACATCATTTATGAGGGGTGTGCACTTGCTTGACATGAGCTGTTGACAGACGTGCCGCCCTCCAGACAGAGCAAGGTGAGGGTCACAGTCAGCTACCTGTTGGGTGATAGAATGTGCCACATAACACAGGCACACAGGTCACTCCACAGCAAGTACAGCTATGAGGCAGACATTGTCCATGCTGGTGCAAACAACCTGAGACGTACCTCCCTGGACCACATGGAAAGAGACACAGAGGAGCTCTTACAGCACCCTCTCAAACTCAGGACTCCCACACAGCCTTCATGCTGACACAGGAGAGTTTAGATTACTCTGCAAACACCATCATACTGGGTGATGCCAGCTACCCAAACATAGACTGTAAACATTACACAAGCCACAATACCCAAGCTCTAAGGTTCGCATTGATCAGACATTCTTTGGCTATGGAACAGGTAACCAACCTTCCCACAAGAGGGGCAGATATACTAGAGCTGATCTTTACAAACATGAGTACAAACTGCTCACCACTGGGAGTATATCCCTCATTGTTGCAATCAAACCATATACTAATCACACTGGAGTTCTGGATCCCCCACATATGCAAACCTCCAACACATCGATGTGTGTGTGGGAAATGTCCCTATTAGCAACTGTGACAGTATCGTACAGGATGCAGATCCCCCTTTTGAAACACTGATGATGTCAGGACTGTATAACTATATCACCTGTAGTAAAGTCCTCCAGTAATTTGCATAGCGTGCTCTGCTAATGCGTCTTTCTTCAGTGTCATAACGTAGTTAGGTAGGGATTTGAATCCTGCAAAGGGAATGTATGTGTGTTAGTATGAGAGTGGTTTATGTGTGTGCACTATGCTGGGAGGGTTAACTGCCTTTTGCCAACTGGGAGAACACACTACAGGGTGCACATCCCTCCTCCTACTCACAGATGATTTCAGCACCCTCTAAGTACAGCATTAGTAAAGATTTCTCCAACTACTGCAAATAGCACAGTCTGCTAATGTGTCTGTTTCTACTGTCATTGCACAGTTAGGTATGGGTTTGAATCTTGCAAATGGAAAGTATGTGTTTTACTGTTGGTGGGGTTAGTGTGTGTGCACAATGATGGGGAGGGATGTGGCTTTTGCCACATGTGGCTATGCACTGCAGGGTGGTTATTACCCTTAACAAGCAGTGATGTTGATAGCACCCTATACAAACAAAACTACAAAACAGAAGGTGGTGGTACTGATAACACATGTAAGGTAACACTTCTTCAAGTAATGTCCACAAAACGGAGTAGGATAATCAAACAATTCTTTTATTCTATACAGACAACATGACAACAGACAACTAACTGCCAGTACTCAGTATAGTGTTACATGCTACTGTAACACACACATGTACCCGAATATACCTAGATAGTGTTCTGAAGCCTGAATGTGGCAAGTGTGTGGATGTGGGATGTGTCTGTGTGTGCATTTCCGTATGGGAAACATGTTTGATGTGGCAATCAGGGTACTACAGTACCTGATGCACATTACATCTTCCAACTGATGAGGTTGCCTGCACCCTGTGAGTACAGGTAGGGGATGCCAGTAGTAAACAACATAGTGCACTTCTGAAATGTGTACCTGTCATGTATCAACAGCTACTCATGTAGGGTGATAAATAATGGGAATGGCAGGTGAGCGTGTGCATGTGTGTGGGTAGCAGGGTGTGTATAAATGCATGTGTGACAGAACAGATACATGTAGCTGAATCTACATAACAGCACAAGATGCGCATTGCCATAGTCAATGTTAGCATGTGATGGTGTGCAGCTGGTACACTTTGTTAAGTAGTATGGGTGCAGATAACAATTGAGGACATTCATACAGTTACTGCAGCAGGACTGCTGGGATATACAGACATTTATACTGCAACAGTCAACAGTTACCAACATGTTACTACTTATACACATCTATGTAGTCACCCTGTGCATCAGCAACGTGTTTACCTTTACCTGCACCGATGTTGTAGTATGCAGGAGGTGGCACAGTGTCATCATATGCACAGGGTGTGGGTTAGGTATGCCCAAGCTGGCCACTGGTAACACCAATTGACATGTGTGTGTATGTGTGTTTGTGAGGGGCAGCAGTACAGGGTGGACCGTTGTTGGTGCAGTGTGTGTGTGTATGTGTTTGCCCTAGGTGTTAGGTTTCTGCATGTGTGTAAGCACGCACACAGTCCCACATAATGGCTGCCATGTACAGGGTTTTGTGGACAGCCACAGACTGCACCTGTCAGGTCATCCAGATCAGTGTCTGTGGGCACGGACACGGTACCTGTGCCTGGCAGGGTGCTACGGGCGTATCCGGTACTAACCCAGACTGGGTACTGTCATCGGAAGCAGGGGTGTGTTGACTGGACACAGTTCCCTGTTGGGACTGTCCAGAGCCACGTGCATGTGGTCTCCTGGGGCGTCTGGATGACAGCACAGACCCAGCATTGCTGGGGCTGGTGCTGGCACTTGAGGCGCGCGAGTGGGCCTGTTGTCGTCCGCGGCCACTGCCAGCTGGTGCTCTTGCTGGCATACGGCCACGTCGACGTCGCAAAAGCACACCATCGCCCTGGCCCATGGACATCTGGTTGTGGAGCAGCTGTTCTATGCCCCCACAACGTCTGTCAACGACATCTGTGAAGTTACGGATAGCATTCGCAACATCACGCATGCCGTCTGTCATGGCTATGCGACATGCTCTCAGCTCCCTCAGACCCTGTCTGGTGTACCTTTCCATACGTGCCTGTGCCTGCATGACAGTTCTAAACATAGTGGAGGTTGACATACCTCCTTGGGCATGTCGGCCAGAGGCAGTACGGCCACGGATGCCCCCATGAGAACCCATGGGCGACTGTCTGCGTGGTACCATTGGAGGCCTCTGCTCATGGCTGCCTTGTGGGGATGCATGTACCACAGGTACCACATTACCCTGATCTATGCCCACTGCTGACTGTCCATCACCTAGGGACAATGGTGACAAAGGATGTAACGGCAGGATGACTGTGCGCATTGACGGGGTTGAAAGCTGTGTACTGTCAATTGGCTGACCAATGGCGGACCCAGACACACCTTCCTGCACCATTACAGACATTTCATCATCATCAGTACCTGGGGCACAAGATTCAGGTTCCCTGCTGCAGGTCACCAGAGCAGCACCAGAACCTACGGGAGGAAAACATGGAACACAGATTACAGTCTCAATACATATTTGAAAGAGATGCACTTCAATACTAATGCACACATTCAGAAATGGACACATGCACTCATGGACACTAACACACATGCACACTTGGGCACAGGCACACTTGCACACATGCACACCCCACAGTAAACACACACATCAGTACCGTGTTACACTACTCAATTTACTACCTGTCAATTACAGTTATTGTGAACACAGTCACCAGCATGTCTACTACAGAGTTACACTACTCTTCCTAGTTTTATAAATTGTTTTACAGATAATGTTGAAAAGACTCACCAGCATGTATGGCCTGCCTCATTGCTAGATGGGAGGGACCTGGAAGTGTGAAGAGAGTAATGTCAGTGGGCACATGTGTGCCATTCTTTTTGCACATGATACAGTACAGTAGTACACTAGTTCCCTTATACACATCAGCTGCACATCATGTCTGTATATATATCATGATGACAGATACATACCACATGCACACCTTATGCGTGCATGAAGTAACAGCGTACAGAACAGTCATATGTACATACCAGGAGTTAACTCTAATCTCACCCTTACCTCTCTTCAAACGGCAACTCAAACTGTACTTCCAAAACCACTGGCTTTGTTCTTCTTGGAGTCCAGGCTAACGTCCCTCTCCCTACCCTCTCTTCACCTTTAACCCCTCATTGTGCATAGAAACTAGCTTCTACCCTGTTTCTTTCACCTTGATGTCCTTCTATGCTCTGACCTACTTCTCCCATCCCTCCCACCTCCTCTTGACTGTCTTCCTTCTTTTCCTCACTTCCCTTCTTGACGCCTGCCTCTTCCATATCATTGTATCTGTCATACTCCTTCTACTTCTCTACCCTTCTGAGCCCTAACTATTATGTATATGGCTTTTGCCTTATTGCATAACCATTATGCTTTAGGTAGGATTGCTTTGAAACCAACGGTACATTGTGTATGACTCTAAACTGTTTGACTTCCTTACATGTATGTTGATTTAATTAACAGGCTGGTGTACAATTCTATTATGTTGGCTGTCTGTATTGACAACTTGTCTGTCTGCCTTTATTACGTTATGTGTGGAGCTTTTCTCCACAGGCCTCTACTGAAAATGAACTTATATCCAGCTAGACTATCTGGGTCAACAAATGTAAAAGTAATAACAATAAATGAATATGGCATCTTACCTGCACGCCGCTGTCTTGCTGCTGTGTGGATCCAACCTCCATCAGGATGCATGATTGTTGCTGTTGTTCTGGGGCTGGATCCACAACACTTAGCAGTAGCCCCTCCTGTCTGGTGAGGGGGGGGATGTGTGGCCACCCCCCCACCTGTGGCAACCTGTTGCCTGCGGATATCTGCAGCACGCTGGTGGACATTTCTTATCAAATCACTGCAGTGATGTCTCACCTGCTCATATGTCCTATCATGCATGCCAACATCATTTATCCTGCTAACGAGGTTTTGCCACAGTGCAGACCTCTCCTGCTGATTCTGGGTGGTGCGTGAGAACAGGATGGCATAGCCACGCACCAGGCTCTGGTGGATCACGTCATCCTCTGCAGCAGAGTAGGCAGGATTCCTTTTAGGTGCCATGTCTATCTGGAAAGGTACACAAACAGTTTATCAGCATAGTATCTCAACAATACATGGTACACATTCTATACAGGGAGTGTTAACTTCTACTTATTACTGATTGGTTAAAACCTAATTACAGTGTAGCTATCATTCTATGTCATTTGTACTAAGTACTTGGCCTTCAGACCAGTTGTTTTACATTAGGGAGGTTGGTGGCAAGCACTGTGGTGGCAGGACACATATCTTTCATCCATTGAAGTTGGGAACTGCTGATTGTGGGCCCAGTGTACAAGTGTATTACTTCTGGTATGGACAGTTGGCCTTCAGGCCAGTTATTTAACATTAACGAGGTTTGTGGTCTGCACTCATGTGTGACAATAGGCTGTACTCTGCCATTCATAGCTGTGGACATCTGGTTTCAGGTTTATAGTGCCTGCATATCTGAGCTGTATCTTACTGACATTGCTACACCTTGTTTGTTGTAGCAAACACTACATCCAGGCCTCCTGGATCTACCTTTGTTTATATGCTTGTTATCTGTTAGCTTGTTATTTCACTGGTATGCTACTTCCACATAGTACACATCTTCTCAACACATCTGTGACTCACTACTGTTATCTGCATTGCTTACTGTACGTACTTCCATGTGACACATGACAGCAAGTGACTGCTTGTCATTGTTGCATTTACTTAATTGTGACACATTGCACTTAGGTTACCTGGCATTTGCTCACTGACACTTTTATATCAGTCAGCAGTTGTAGGTAATGTCAGTACACCCTCACTCTCCACTGGACCTTGTTTTCAATCATTAGTGATTACAGAGTTCACAATACTATTCTAGCATGTCCAGAGGTCAGTTGTCAGTTCCCTCCCCAGTCCAGCTGGTGAGTGTGGTACTCCAGAGACAATGTTAGAACAGATGCATGTACACAGACAACCCCCTCCTCCTAACAACAAATTCAAACTCATGTGAGTGATGCAACCATATACCAGACTGGAGGCTAGGCTCTGTCTACTCAATACCACCATAACCAGTCAGGTGGCAAAGGGGATCACTCACTACACTTCCAGTCTCACGTAGACCTACCACAACAGCGGACCTAACACATGATCACACATGATCATACTTGTAGGCTCAGACCACAGCTCTGCCTATGCAGCAGAGACCTCCTAAGCAGACATCCAGGCAACCACTACCACATAAACAAACATGTGCAACACATATCACACAAAGCCAATGTGCTGAACACTCACTGCCATTAACAGTTAACAACACACCTCATACACCTGTACTAGGTGCCTCTATCATCAGGCACACTCACATCACGTTCACCAGGCTTAACGAGGTGAGGGTCACGGTGTGCAGCCTGTCAGGCACTATGACCTGCCACATAACACAAACACTCAGGTAACCCCAAGGCAGGTACAGGTATGACTCAGTCAATGTCCATGCTGCTGTGAATGGCCTGACACATTCCTCCCTGGACTACATGGCATGAGACATTACAGAGCTCTCTGAGCACGTAGGCTGAGACAGTTTGACCCTGACCTTGAGTAGCATCCTACCCTCACCTAGAACGATGCCACAATATCAAGGCACGATGATCCCTTCCAACAATTGACTGACATACTGGTGTCATTCACAGGTGTGCCAATGCCTGCCATCTTGGGGTGGTATGCTTTGCTAGGGACAGCTTGCACCTGTCACCACAGTCCTATTGACATTTGGCGGAGCCTCCTGCTACACCCATAGTGCCTGTATTAGGCAAGGCTCATAAGGCAAACCCACATCCATTTGTATCACAAAGGATGAGGAAGTAAGAGTGATGCTACTCAACACTGGACGTCTAGACCCAAGGATTCACGCACTCAAAACCCTACCTAGTATTCTGGACATCGATATCTGTGCAGTAACATGAACCTGTTTCAGGTTTCACAGGAGCACACCAGTACTACCACGTTATAGCTGTTACCATTCTTGTCGGCCCCAACACTTGAACAAGGGAGGGGGAGTATCAGTATTCAATGCAGATTCCCACGCCTCCACATTGGTGGCACAGTACAACATAGGTATTAGGCCATTGAGTACAGAAGACGTAGTTGGGGACCTGGGGAAGAAACATGGTAGCGGTCTGTCATTTGTCTACCACATGGCCAACTTGGATTGACAGACATGTTATATAGCCCAGCTAATCATGACTGATTCACATGTATGGCAGGGGAGGTCATTGTGCCTCTTTACTCATCCATCATCAGGCCTATAATTGCGTACAATGCACCTTTTGGGATGTACCTAACCAGACACCTACAGCAAATGGTACAGGACAACAGTACATCATCAAGGGGATGCAATGGCTCACACAGATGTCATATGCTGCCCAGGTAAAGTGAATCCAGCTGGACTCAGTGGCATACTGCCTGTTCAGAGGCAATCTGTGCGTGCCATATACAGCCATGTCCTACCTAGCAGTAATGAACGTGATGCACCTCAGGCAATCAGAGTCCCATACAGCCACATGCTCAGGAGAGCTGGACCTCAGCACTGACATACATGGACATGCTGGAGGGGCATATTCCTAACCGAGAGGCTCCCTTCACTCTGTAGTGAGCTCACACTACTGGTTAGGCAGAGTCCTCATTGACTCTCTTCCATAGGAATCTGGATGAGTGAATGGAGATCATAGTTGTACCCCAGGTATCACTTCTATGTCACTGTTAGACAGAGGCACAGTATACTAAAGTCGGACAAGGGCATAGCAGCATAACTTGTGATTGGGTGGCAAAAGACAAACACATTCTACTAGGCTTACCAATGCCCTAGAGCAAATAGCCTAGTATGAACCTATGAACTGTTCATTCTCAACTGTTCGAGCTCATTACAGAGTGAAGGGAGCCTCTCGGTTAGGAATATGCCCCTCCAGCATGTCCATGTATGTTCTATTCAGTCGCTTACCGCTTGCTTAGAGGTGACCTTTGCCTAACATACAAGGCCATGTCAAACCCAGATTTGATGAATATGCTTCACCTCAAAAAATCTAGATCCATCAGAGCCACAAGGGTGGGAGACTTAAACCTCGACACGGCTATTAATAGGACATGCTGGAGGGATAGATTCATCACCCAAAGACTCCTATGCTGTGGAACAAAATCACGGTATATGTGAGGCAGAGCACCTCGCTGGCCTTGTTCAAGAGAAATCTTGACCAATGGATGGGAGATCGCAGATATACCCCAGGGATTACCTCAGTGTCACTGCTCGACAGAGGCACAGCAAAATAATGGGTATAGTTCCCCATACTAAAGGGGTGGCGTAAGCCACAAAACGATGGGCTAGGCTTGTAAATGCCCTCGGGCAGATAGCCTAGTATGAACCTATGAACATGTGTGTACTGCTATAGTACTTCTGCCATATGTTGCATGTGTGTGTGTTGTGGGGGATGCACAGGTAATGGCCAGATACTTCTGCACAGGTGACACGTCTGACACATTCTGGGTGTTCATCCATACATACTGGATGTGTGCTGCCATCCAACCCTGTGATGTGGACACACATTACTCAGCCTGGATATAAATACCCGAACAACACTACAAGCACAGTACACTACCTTGCTATGTATGCATGTTATTACACAGTATTCAGTAGTTATGACAGTGATGCTATCCATGCAGCCCACTGGGCCAGTGGAAGCCACAACACACACCGCCAGCACCTTTACATATGCTTACCACAGACATCCCACATACTGCATGTACTGTGCACACAGTTATCTAACCCAGAACAACTGCACACCACTTATTAATCCTGTCCAGTGGACTACAGATACAGGCATATTGTATAACAATAGTAGGAGGCTACTGCAGCACAGGGCAGATTCACATGACGGGAAGGCATCTGTTGTCTGCAGTGTTAAGATGCTTCACATTCACCAAATGCACAGATATTGGCAACATTGTTGCAGACAGTTTAGGTGCAGGTACCGCCCCCCCATTGTCCTACACACGTGTTATTAGTTATCCCAGATGACTGTAACCTCCCTATCCTCTCACATGTCCAGGTGAGAGCCACCCTCATCATTGCAGACCACATATCATCACTGTTACGAAATGGTATCCCTGGATGTGTGCTACATTCACCCCTGGAGGACATAGCAACACATGACAGACTGATATTAATCCCTGGCCATACTACAGGATATGTACCTGAACAGTGCCATACATACACAGTGGTCCCACACCAATGAGGAGGAACCTCTACTGACCCTGGGAACTACTGCATCATATGCACAACTGGTCTTGTGTTCTAAGCTATGGAAGTGTTAGTTATGGCCCACATGTACAACAATATTACATATGTTTATATTTCATGACTATGTACACACAACCTATCTCATGGACATACCTATAGATAGTGAACTATGATACATTTGGAGGTGTCACAGTATACACAGGATTAACCTGCTACTTTGCATTACCTGTGTTTGTGGCAGCTGTTGCTGTGCCAGTGGTGCTGCTTGCTGCTTGCTGCTGCTTTTGCTGCTGGCAGTCCTAATATTTGTTTGGTTGTTTGTTTGGTTGTTTTCTCTGTCTCTCTCTCTCTCTCTTTATCCGTAGTGTTTGTGCAATGAATGTATTGCGTGAGTGTAGTGTGGGTACTCAATGCTTTTGTAGGTATCTGAATAGGTCCATGTGATGGCCTCTGCACCAATTGTAAGGCAGCATTTGCTAATTGCATGCAGCTGGGTGTGTACTGATTGCATGTCTCACTGTGATTTCAGGACACTGCTATAAAAGGGTATGTGAGATAGGCATTGCCCTTTCAGATTGTAGGGCGTGGACCATGCTGGTATGCTGTTGACAGTGTTTTGTGAGTGTGAAGGTTAGTACATCTCCCATGCTTCATGCTGTGTTGTAGATTCAGGTTGCTGCATTTATCTTGCCTGTTCCCTGTAGTGAGTGTGTATGCATACTGACACCTACAACTATATGTCATATGTATTGCTATATAAATATATATATATCTGTGTACATATACATACTTTCATATATGTACATTAGCTGACATTATTGGGTACAAGCTAACAATTAGCAGGGCTGTTTCTGTTAACACTACACTAGTATGGGAATCCAGTAATTGGGACTATAAAAGTCTGCATGACATGCTTTGGGTAGTAGACATACTATATTGCCTTTATCTTCATTCCTACTATTATATGTTCCACTTATTTAGCACTATATTCCTGTATGAGAGTCATGGCTTAGTGGTAGGTCATACAGACTAGTGTTACAATGGTCTTGTGGTAGGGCCTACTAGTATGCTCATATTCTGCTTTTGAGTTGAGTATAGGGCCTATCAATCAAAGTGCTGGAGGCACCTTTAAGCAGTTAAAGGGGTTAGTAGGTCTCACAGGAGCCAGGCTGTGTTGCAGATTCTGGTTGCTGCATATATCTTCACTGTTTCCTGTAGTGAGTGTGTATGGCTACTGAGACCTACGACTATATTTCATATGTATTAATATATATTTATATATATGTATGTGTAGATATACATACCTTCACATATGTACATTACCTTACGTTACTATGTACAAGCTAACAGGTAGCAGGGCTGTTTCTGTTCACACTGAACTAGTATGGGAATCCAGTAATTTGGCCATTAAAACTCTACCTGACATGCTTTGGATAGTACATCTCCTATATTGCCTTTATACTGATTCCTACTATTACATGTTATATTTATTTTAGCACTGTGTTCTTGTGAAGCAGGCATGGCTTAGTGGTAGGTCATACAGACTGATGTTACCAAGGTCCTGGGTTTGAGACTGACAGTGGGAATTTTTTTTACTTTGCAAACTTTCAAACTGAGTACAGGACCTGTCAATCAAAGTGCTGAGGCCACCTTTAAGCAGTTAGAAGGGTAAGTAGGTCACACAGGGGTCAGGCTGTGTTGCAGATTCAGGTTGCTGCAATTATGTTCACTGTTTCCTGTAGTGAGTGTGTATGGCTACTGAGACCTACGACTATATTTCATATGTATTAATATATATTTATATATATGTATGTGTAGATATACATACCTTCACATATGTACATTACCTTACGTTATTATGTACAAGCTAACAGGTAGCAGGGCTGTTTCTGTTCACACTGAACTAGTATGGGAATCCAGTAATTTGGCCATTAAAACTCTACCTGACATGCTTTGGATAGTACATCTCCTATATTGCCTTTATACTGATTCCTACTATTAAATGTTATATTTATTTTAGCACTGTGTTCTTGTAAAGCAGGCATGGCTTAGTGGTAGGTCATTCAGACTAATGTTACCAAGGTCCTGGGTTCGAGACTGACAGTGGGTATTTATTTTTCTTTCCAGACTTTCAAAATGAGTACAGGACCTGTCAATCAAAGTGCCATAAAGGCACTTTTAAGCACTTAAAACCAGGTCTGTGCTCGTTTGCGCGGAGCTCACGCATGCGCACTGGCGGTGAGCTCCGCTAACACAAGCGCACACCCGCGCTAATTTCTTTAAAAGAAAAGAAAAAGGGGTGACAGGAAAGTGGTGAAAAGGGGTCACAAAGAGGGTAAGACAGTAGGGAAACAACCGTGGGATTTGCAGGAGGGATGTAGGTAAGGCCCATAGATGCCCATGTCTTTGGCAGCAACAGCTGTGCATTTCCATGTATTTTGGTGAGACATTGGAAACCTTTCACCCCTGAGAGAGGTGTCAGGACAACATTAATATTTGTTGTAGAGCCAATTGTAATTAACTGTTTCAATGTCAAGCAGACATGTGTGCGACATGGACAGCTATGTATGGGGCGTAATTTTTTTGTGGGTACAGAGTGCCCTTTTTTTTTTTTTTCAGGTGAGAGTGGTATGTCAGGTGAAGGAAGTCGGTATAGCTGGGGAGGTAGGTTGGGTAGGTTAACAGACAAGACAGACAAGACGCATACAGGGGCAGTGTATGACACACGTGGGGGGGTTACACAATTGACGGGGACGGAGGTTGGGATTTCCAAGATGCATGAGCCCACAGATGGCAACAGTGGAACTGAAATCCCCACCCATAGGCAGTTGCCACTGTTCCTTCACAGCCCAGGACGGGCTGTGCTGGGGGCTGTGTAGGCGGGGCAACGGCCGGGGCCGTTAGCTGTGCCACACGAGCCTCAAGCTGGCATAGGGGCCCAAGAACAGAGTCTTGGATCTCCCTTCGCACCACAGACCGGACACCTTGGAGGGTGAGTGGACGAACCCCTCCGGCCACACTTGCAGAGGGGGGATTGGCCCCATCCCCTGCAGCGCTTCCACCCGAAGGTGGCACAGGGCCACCGGAGGGGGGTCCGGCCTGGGCACTAGTGCCAGGTGCAGGCGCCAGCTGAGGTGGGAGAGGTGGGTCCGCTGGGACCCGCCTTCCCAAGCGTTCTAGGTTTGTGAGTTGTTATGTTAGTTTGGGTTAGTGGCATTTTATTCCATTCAGATTAGTTGTAACAGCATGCATTGGTATTCCCATCAAACAAACACCCAGATATTAACACCATTGAACAAGGGCATATCAATATCACATGCATTATTTGAACAGAAATACACAGTCAAACAACATGCAGGGTTGATTAATGGCAACAGGCCATCAGATTTGCAGGTATGAACAGGGCACATGCACGAACAGACATGCATATATTTTTGAAACGGACAAATGTCCATGATTAATGAAATGTTCACATACCATTATTTAGTGGGTGTTGTTATATGGAATTATAGGGTTGGGGAGATAGAAAGTGATGACACATTCATATGTTACACATTGATTTACATTTGTATAAGGTACACAATTAAGTTGAGGCTGATGTTTCAAAATAAATTTTATTTGACTGTCAAGCTACACCTGTTACAAATACATCACTATCCTACTTATTTTGAATTTGATCAGATACATCATTCTGCTACACTTTGATGACAGGACAGGGGACAACTATGGCTGTTTAGTCTGTCAGATAATCATTCATTCTATCTGCAAATTGTTTACTGTGATCACCATATACAGCATTTGGCCTAGACATTCCAGATTCTGACACACTGAAATCAGTTTGGGATATTAAGTTGTACTTCCCACATGCATTTAGTTCTGTAGAAACACACTGGGGCTACTATATTCAGGGGTTATTACTACTTTATTTATTCATACATGACCCTTTCTGTCACTCTCACACATCCTGCAACTTCACAGTTCAGGTTGGTACTTCTAGGCTTTGTTCACATGTTAGACTGGTGGTGATTCAAACACTTTCCAACAGCCTCACTTCTGTCATGATTCAGCATTTCAACAGGGGATATAGCTCACATATGACTACCTCAGATTCTAAAGCTGTACTCTTGGGACTACTGCAGATTACACTATATTTAATTTATGGTGGGACATCTGTATTACAGCACTATTTAATTCTATCAATTATATTTCCAGTTACACTTGCATACTGATGAACTTGTTGCAGCCATACCTGCAGACTTACAATTCCTGCTTGCACATTATATTACTTTTAATCAATACACTGCAGTGTTCTGCTACATGCTACAGTACAATATTTATTTACAAGTAATGGGTGGGGTTACTAACCTGCATGGTGGCGCAGCCGCACCAGCCTACGGCCATACATCTCGCGATTCGCAGAGCGGACACCTGCAGCTGTAATACGAAAGAAGTAATATTGGACTACACATCTCCATGGTATCGGCCAGTTGAAATCCTTACATACATAAGCAAAATGAAACTTACTCAGTAGTGGGGCGTTGGGCATATCCGGGCCTCCTGGATCCATTGGGTCAACTGGTCTTCCTTGCGCCGCTTCAGGTCCGCATGGTGGTGACGGACCTGCTCACCAGTGCGTGGAATGCCAGTAGCACTGGTCAGATCACGAGCCAACTGGTCCCATGCCTCTGCCCTATACGCTCCCCATGAGACCTGGCCCTGCATGAGTTGGGCCTCGTGATGATGGACAAGGAGCCAGACCATGTATCTGGACTCCTCAACGCCCCAACGCTGTGCTCGAAAGCAACGTCCCTCACCTACTCCACTCATTCTAACTGCAGGTCTGTTCTACAATCGTTTCTGCTGTGTATTCCTGCCTATGGGGCTTATATATGCCGCTTTTCCCACACATTTCTCTGATTGGCCATTTTGGAATTGTATCTACTTCACTGAAAATGCTTTATCATGCTCCATTCTGGATTTTATCCCATATATATGCTATTTCTGCCTTTCTAGGTATTGCTGTCATGGCTTAGTGGTTTAGTACCTTGACTCTAGTGCATGGTATCCTGGGTTCGAATCTGACAACTGATTTTTGATTTTCCTGAAAGATATGAGTTGAGGACCTGTCAATCAAACATGCCAAAAGCACTTTTAAGCACTTAAAACCAGGTCTGCGCTCGTTTGCGCGGAGGTAACGCATGCGCACTGGCAGTTAGCTTGTGGGAGCGGCGCGCAAACGGTGTGCGCTGGGATAAACCTTAATTGGCTAGTGACACACATGTTCAGCTAAGCACAGCTAGTTGCAAACGGTTTCAGCCTATTAAACCGGTGCTTAGCAAAGGGCATGCAGTTTGCAGCTTTTTAAACACTACTCAGCCACGGGCACTCTGTCTCACAGCAGCTTAGCTATCAGTACATTTCTGACTATTTTTAGTATTGTGCTACTTCGGAATATATGCTCCATTTCATTCCATTTTACAAAAGGGAATACATTTACATTTGTACAATACTGTCAGGGGGCTTTTTCGTGCTTATTTACAAAAAAAGAAAAAGGCTGTTGTGGGGGCTCGAACCCTGCCTGCCTACTCTTAGGCCGGCAACTCTACCGCTAAGCTATTACTTCTTGGCTTACTTTGCATATTTAGTTCTTATATCCTTTTCCACTGACTGCTAACTGTGATTGCGCTAGTAGCACACCTGCACACGGGCACACAGTAGCAAACATTTACGGGATTTAAAAAAAAAAAAGGTTTTAATTTAATTTTATAACATCTCTTCACTTTATACAGTGATGGTCTATCGGGGCATGTGTTGTGTAGTGTGTTTATTCACATTTCCATGGCTGTTTACTTTCAGCCATTCTAGTCTTCCGGGGGCGTGTCCGCTTGCAGGGCTTAGCCTACAGACACGCCCCCTACTCTCTTACACGGACCGTGTAAGAGTTGCTAGTGTGATTCAGCATGCCTCATGCACCTCATGCATATGCATGACATGCTGACATCACACAGTTTCACTGCAGCCTCCGTGTAAGAGTTATAACTCTTACACGGAGGCTTCCTGAATTTGGCCCATTATTTATTTAACCCAATGTTCAGTATGTTTTTGTTTCTATGTGGGAAAAACAGATAGAGCCCTTAGAGATTGTATCAAGGAACATAAGTACCAGAGCCCCTAGAGATCATGTCAAGGAACATAAGTACCAAATACAGAAAAGAAGTGATGTTAGTGCATTATCTAAACATATTAGAGTAAATGACAACACACATAATTTTACTTTTTTAGTTATAGTTAAAATATATGACAACATCCGAATGGGGGTCATTAGAAATAGGACAGAACAGCTTGAGGCAAAATGGATTATAAGACTGAAAGCAGATTCTGTGCATGGGTTAAATGACAGGATACCCATAAGACCAAAACTTAAAGCAAGACCATTAAATAAATGAAATGTTAAGTCATTTTATGACATGCTTACTTATATTAAGTATTAGAGATTTTTAACAGTATATGTTTATATTTGAGCACATTTTTATGTTTGTATATTTATATATGCATTTTTATATATGTATTCTTTATACTTGTTTTATATGTTATGCATTATACTTTTTAGAATCTTGTTTACACAGTGAAGGACTGAATGTTTTTACTTAATGAAGGATGTTTCTGTAAGATGATTGTGACTTAATTAGGTGGTTTAAGGTATATAAGTTACACTAAGGTATATAAGTTACACAGTAGACAGCATGCATTTGTATCTGTAGAAGCAGAAGTTATCTGTGAAAGCGCTTATACATCTGTGGTTGAATAAAGAAGAGTTTTTTACACTGGAACTACATGCCATTTTTTGGACTACAAGTCTTTTACATTTAATATTTCATTGTTTCATCTACAAATAAAGTGCCTGTTGCCATTGGATAAATTGTCGATGTTACAATAAAAAAATGATAAGCTAGTACTATTGTAATAGGGAATGGATGGCAAACTGATAACAGGTTCATCGTTACTAGGTATCTCCACCAAAGAGGACATTCTCAGGACTGCAGCATCCACCCCCTTTAAAAGTACAACACAGTACAGTATCAGCAGTGCATCTATATACTGGGGGAGTATAACCCACAGCCTTCTGCATCAAAAGCAAGTACACTACCTGTTGTGCTATTAACAGTACAAGCAAACTCAGCATAAGCAGCATTAAACTTCTCTTCATGTTCTCAGCTCCTTGTAAAATCCACTCAACACTCAACTGTATCTCTCAACTTTGAAGCACAAGAAATCTGGAAAAAGCTATTTATTGGGGGGAGGGAGACAAAAGCCAAAAAACTAGGGACACATTTTAAACATTGCTTGTATAATCTTGGAAAGTTGCTAGAATAAAATGATGTGCTACCACCATGCATTTCACTACCAAGTCTTGAACGTTGGACCCTGTGCACTATAGTCAGAGCCACATAATACCACTATGCCAAATCAATTGTTTCTTGAAAAGACAGGTAGACTGAAACTTAAATGGCTATCATTTACTGAATTCAGTTCTCACCATAGCTCTCAACCTCTTAGCACAAAACACCTAGACAAAGCCAATAATGGGGGAATACAGCCCCAAAGATATGGACAAATTTCGAATATTGATCTTATAAACAGAAGATTGCCAGATTAAAACATTTTGTGTTACCATGTACTTTCTGAAGAATATGAAGTCTGAATTTCAAATGCCTGACATTATTCAAAATCCAGAAACATTTCACAAGTGGTGGTGGATAGTGAATTCAAGTTCTTGCTACATGGTCCCAAGGTACAGGGTTTGTGTCTATGTAGCCACCAGGTATATGTAACTGGGCCCCCCCCCCACACACACACACACACACCCTGCTGCAAAGTCCACGTGATGTCTTCCTAATCCGGACTGCTGGTGAGACAGTCCGGATTCTGTGCACATGTTCCGGGACTGGTTCAAAAGCAGTCCGGATTGGAAATGCCACTACTGCGCATGCGTGATGTTTCATGATTTTTTAATTTTTTTTTACTTTATTTCTTTTAGCTTTAATTTTCTTTTCTTTTAACAGCTGGGGAGGCTGCAGTCCTGCAGCCCAATAGCACGAGACACCCCTGAAGTCAACCCTACCTCATTTTTTGTAGGGATAGGGTTTCTTTGAGATCTAATTATTTTCTTATGCCTAAAGTGGTATCTGAGTTTACTTTACGCCAAGCTATCCATCTCCCTGTTTTTTTTTTCTTCTGAACCTAAAAATGAGGGGAAATAGGATTCTACATACATTGGATGTCCACAGCAATTCAGGTACTATCTTGACAGAAGTAAATATTTCAGATATTTGCCTCAGTTTTAATTTTTTTGTGAACGTGAGAAGAAGGAATAACCTGAGACAAAACATACTATATCCAAACAGTTGTCTAAGGCTATTGCCTTTTGTTACACTCACCATGAAAAATCTAGTCTAGGCACAGTCAAGGCCTACTCTACCAGTGCCTTGGCTTCATCTATGGCTTTTTGAAATAAAATGGATCTAGAAATATTCTAGAAGCTGCTACTTGATCCTCTGTAAATACTTTTGCAAAGCACTATAACATTGATTCCATCTCTGGGTCTAGATCAAGTTTTGCTTTGACCATTCTCTGGGGCTTCCTGGACCCTTCTTCTATCTCCTCCCAAATATAGTTAGCTATGGTAATCTACCTATATAGCTTAGGTTACTGCAGCAGTGATCAGTATGAAGAACAAAGTGCAGTTGTGTAAGCTGAACTTACCATAACAGTAGATGTTAGAATGATTGCTTCTGCAGTCACCATAACAATAGATGTTCAAATGATTTCTGTTGCAGTAATCACTCCCTCCCTCCAGACCCCCTTGTTTTTTGATATTTTTTTATGACAGGGTGTAGACAGTTATTTTTGTTATTCCTTTTGTGGGTCATCCTCCCTCTATCTGCTGCAGGAAGTCTCTGAAAGGCTTCATGCCCAAACTTGTCTTCTAGACAACTCATCTCAAGCTGCTTGACAGTTTGGGTACATGGAGGGTGCCATGAAGTTTTGGAAGCTGGATGACTGTTATATCCATGGCAGGATATAACCCATATAGCTAAGGCTAGTATGATGAATTCTGGGAAACTGTACAATATATACTGTAATATGTAGTTAATTGTTGTAAAGTAGTATAGTATATCTATTTGTGTGATACTGTGATACTTGCTTCGGGTGAAATCTGAGTATTTGCTGCTTTGGAAATTGCAACTCTCAATTGCATCACTATGAGTAAAAAAATAATAAATTCATAAAATAACATACTGCAAAAATACAGATTAAAACTCGTGACTTCTGGGACAGAGCTCAACAGTTAACATGCGATGTTAGAAAACTTTAATTGCTCACTATTGCCTTATTTATTAATGCTAAAAATCATGTTTAAGGGTTGCAGCTGTGAATCTTGGTTTCACTAAACATTTTTTGCACATGATCTGATCTCCAAGTCTCACACAATCAACAAGCTAAACTATACAGGAAAAAAACGTAGCCACACTTAAATCAATAAAGGACCATATATCTCAAACAGTATGGTAGTATGAGATATGCCAGAGGACCAAAAAAAAAAAAAAAAGCCTGGAATCCACCTTTTTCTCATTATGAAACTTAAGTAAAAAAGACTGCAGTAGACTTAAAGTAATGGTATTTATGACCTCAGAATGACTCATCTGTAAAGTTCTTATCTTTTAAAAGAGCCATATGGAAATCCAACTAAAAGTACCACAAAGCAGAGGTACCTAGAGGTGGAACTCGATTAACAATTATCTTTCATTTCTCACACAGAGCAGCTGAAAGTGTTAAAACAGCTAAATTTATCACACATTGCTCACCTGCTTACAAGAGCAGTGGAGCATGACATTGCAAGTAATGACTTCTTGTCAAAGCCTGGGCATGTGTTATCTATTTTCTTTCTGCTTTCCCCTCAAAATATTTCAGTCCTTCAGACAACCAAAATAAAATATTATGCTTCATATAATTTTTGAATTTCACTGGTTGAACAAAGTAAAGTTGCAAGAAGTATCTTTCTCCTTAACACTTTAGCTTCATATTTCTCACCAACATCTGCATTACACTAAAAAGTCTACTTCATTAGTAAAGCACTACAAACTTACTTAGAAGCTAAGATGGCAACATTCTATTAAGAACAAAATAATTTCCAAAAAACATTCCTTATCTGCATCATGGAACAGCTGCTTTCCTTTGTGAATTTCATAACCAAAAAACTTCACTCCCTACAAGCTCTCCTCACCCAAGAGAATGTTGACATCAGTGCACTTACTGAGACATGTCTTAAAGCCAAAGACAGCACCCTGGTAGTGTAAAGCTATAATGCCTTCCACATATTTAGTCCCTGTCTATGAAGGTGGAGGTGTCTTAATTTACATCAAAAATAAATATATCTCAAGGTTGGGCAAACAGAACAATGCAATTGAACTTCTCCATGTTCAAATTACCCTAGGCAACAATCCTATACTACTTCTTTGCAAGCTATAAGTCCCCCTCTGTGACCCAGGAAGCCCATAATATGTATTTAAACTTATTAGAATCACTCACCATTCAACCCAACATTATATTCAAGGCTGACTTTAATTATCTAACTGCTTACAGGGAATTATATATGATATCAAACATATAGGCAAAGATTCTTTGATTTTGTAATCACAAACTCCCTGGCCAGAAAGCCAATATAGCAACCAGGGTTGCACACATACTAGATCTGGACCTCACTAATATGGAAGAGTACTGCATAAAGGCAGCGGTACACACCAGGTTAAAGTATAGAACTAACTCAAAAAAAAAACAGCCACCCCTTTAGAATCACAACACCAATAGACTGTGTGATGCCCGTGCACTGGCCCAGTAATCAAGGAGCCTCAGTCCTCACCACTAGCACCAATGAGGGGCATCCACATTGGGAGGATAACAAGTACACACACAGTAAAGTTCAATTTCCCTTAAGAGCACACAGTCAGCCTGGGGCTGGTTTCTCTATCTCTCTCTCTCTCTCTCTCTCCAGATCCACAATAAGACTCCCCACTGGCACAGCTATAGGGTTCAGATCTCAGCCGAGTGGTCAAGCTAAAACCTCCAACACCCTCTCTGTCCAACCAGTGCTTCATGTACCTGCCAGAGTAGCTGACACACACACACTTTGAAATTTGAGTTATGTACAAACACACAGAAACTCCTGTGGAAGTCTGACACAGGTTCACCAGCTATGCCCCCTTCTGCCCAGACTATACGGTAGTACGACCTGCCACCAACTACCCTTATTAGCTACTATAAAGGCCCTTACCAAAGGGTGTCCAATTCTACTGTGCAATGTTACTATTATCCAAATGGTAAGTGTGACAAACAGCAAGGCTATTGGAGTGGCTTGTACAGTATCACCAAATACATGCAAGTACTCTAAGAGCTTAATTTATCTCTTCATAAAACAGTCACGGTTAAAAGGGTTTAAAAGTATTTAATAATAAATAATAAAATCACAAGATAATACTCATTAATTCAACACAGTGGCAATAGAGAGTTCAAAAATCACAGGAAATACTTTAAAACAATAATGTAGGACAGTCTGACAAATATAGAAAACAGCTAGACTAATCTTACTGTATTTCTATCTATATCTAAGAGAAATCACTGTTCTAAATAACTTACTTACAGAGCAAGGCACAGTGCTGGTGAGTTGTTAATAGGTCTGAAGACAAATACAAAATGCACTTCTTTCTTTTTGAGATAGCCCTTAAATTGATGCTACACATTACTGCTGAGTTATTTCAGATTACATCATTCTTGTCACTTCTGTTTATTTTCCAGAGTCACAGAACTTAAAATGTAACATTCCTTTGTGATCTTGTAGCTGCCAGGAAGTCACAGCAATAAAAGACACTTTACATGTGAAACCTAAGAGTTATCCCAGTCTTAAGACAATAGAAAGAAGCTCCTAGCCCAGTCATCCGGTCTCTTAGCTTGAGATCACACACAGTCATAACATTCTTTATTTATCAGCTTATTTTCAGAGTTTATACACATTTTGGCTTTCGTTCAGCAGGGTGCACTGTGGTTACATTTTTGAAGCTCAGCACATGACACAGTTTTCTTACATTTGGTTTTCTTATATTTGTAAAACAAGTCTGTGGATCATATTATTATTTACAATGACATAGAATTATTTATAAAATTCTATCTAGCTGTTCTGGCAGCCTTCAGTTTATCACAGGCTGTATAACAGAAGGAAGACAATCATGGCAAAATTAGCAGGTGTAGCATCCAGTAAGATAAAAGCACTCTTAATCAAATTAAACAAATAACTCAGAGGACAAATAAAGTCTACCAAATCCATATTTATGGTTAATTTGACATTCCATGCCAAGGAGAATCATGAGGCATACCTTCACCATGTCCACAACCTCAAAGGCAATACACAGTTGTGTGCAGAGCTCATTGTAAATCGAGCCACCTATACTGATCCAGAAAATATAGCAAACCTACTGGCCAACAGATTCAGCTCAAAGTTTACCCCTCTCTTCCCCTCAACATTTCCTCAGGAAATACCATCAAATATTAATCACCCTACTATCACTATGGGACAGGTCCTTAATGCTGTCTATAATACCAAGAACACTGCATCAATGGGCCCAGACAGTATCCAAGGGTACCTGTTAAATAGCATGAAACATGACCTATCAGGCTGTCTGGAATTGCTATTTAACTGTAGCCTCCAAACAGCCTTCATGTCTCATGAATGGAGAGCAGCAACAGTCTTTCCTCTGCACAAAGGTGGTCCATATACAGACCCTGGAAACTACAGACCCATGTCTCACTATTCTCATATACAAAGCCGTGGAAAGAATTGTCATGGAAATTATCAATAATGACATAAGAAACCTCCAGACACTGGACCCAACCCAATTTGGTTTTGTCAAGGTCAGGTCACATCTACTCAGTCAGGTGGACTTCCTTGAGAAGGTTTCAAAGCAATGGATGAGGGCAAAACAGTTCACACTACCTACATTGGCCTGGCCAAGGCATTTGACATAATATCCCACTCAGCCATTGTTGGCAAACTCCAAAGTTTAGGTATAAACCCTTATTTCACCTGGTAGATAGCCAGCTAGCTCAGATACAGGACCCAGGAAGTCATAATTGCAGAGGCTGCCTCTGCAAAGAAGCAATTCACAAGTAAAGTCACTCAGGGATCGGTCATGTGACCACTCCTTTTTGAAATGTACTTCTCTGAAATCTGGCTGACTAAATTTGAAGATGATTGCAAATTAGGAGCAGTCATTGAATCCTACACTGACACAGATGTTTTCCAGAAAAGGCTAGCACAGACAAATAACTGGTGTCAGACACATGGACTAAAACTAAATATCAAGAAATGCAAAACAGTATCCTTTGGGAAGTCATCCACCCCTGGTAACTATCATACTGACAACACACCTCTAAGAGTTTATCCAGTAGTCAGGGACTGGGGACACACACAGGCAGTAATCTAACATTTGACCATCATGTGTCTACAGTAGTGAGAAAGTCATTCTATATTTTGCAACTGATAAACAATGTTATGGTATCTAGGTCCAATTAAGTCATTGTTTCACTGTATTTGGCATTCATCAGAACTGTAATTTAGTATAATGTCACCTTTGGTATGTACCTAACCAAGCTCATCCAACAACTGGAATGTCCACATAAGTTCTTCACTAAAATAATGCAGGGCATAAGTAACATATCCTATGTAGACCTGCTCAAGGCTCTATTCCTGTATTCTATCTCCTACAGGCTATTGAGGGGGACATCTATGCCTGGCATGCAAGACATTGTCAGACCCTGCCCTGATGGACCTCCTGCATGTCTACAAAACAAAGAGTACCAGAATTACCCATTCTAAAGACTTAAACTTTGCCTGTGGTATAAATATGACCTGCTGGAGAGACAAGTATGTATCCCACAGACTACCCATTCTCAGGAACAGGCTCCCTATCCATGTGAAGCAGAGTTCCTCCATAACCCAGTTCAGCTATAGCTTAAACAACTTTTGATGGGAAACAGGAACTTCATCCCTGGTTTGGCACCTGCACCTCTAATGGCCACAGGCAACCTGTAAATGGTTCAGGTCCCAGGCCACTGCTTGTAAACGTTTTGTTTCCGAAGCCCATGCTTACACTTATCAAGGGTAGGAGAACTTGTCAGAGATTTGAGGTGCATAGACAGACTTAAAAAGGCCCTTGTGGTCATTAGCCTAGTAAACACCTATGAACCTATATTCAAAAAAGCTAGTAATATTTCTTCAGAAACATATAGGTGCAAGTTCATATGGGATATAGGGTATACTCTAGTAGTCACTGCACCATTGCATAAATAAGTATAACAACCTTCACTGGATAAGGAAATATAATTGTATACTACAATCAGCCAAAGTATAACCGATGTGACAATGTACAATATGGCCACAACTATTAAAAATAATTTATTAAATCTGCGTAGTCATTTCTGATTTTTTTTTCTTGCCTTAGAACACTCAAATTTTCCTCTGCTGGAATGTTAGAGAATTTGCTCATGAAAATCTTCAGTTTTTTCAAAAAATGATAATTGTACAACTACAACAATTCTGAAAACTGAAAGTCTGGATTCAATGGTCCAATCGATCTCTGCGATAAATCAGAATCAATTCACAGCGTCACAATTTTTAACATTGCAGACAAGGAAACTATTAAGGTATTTAATACATTATCTTCCTTCAAATAGGAGAAAAATACAAACTTGTAGTAATAAAAAGTTAATTTTAGTCATACTACTATCAAAGAAGAATTTGCCATGGTGAGACTATTATTTTTCACAAGAAATGATTGTTCCAGGAAATTTGATGTTTATATTACTAAGTTAAAATATATAGCATGGATGTTAGGTATTATCTGAGGTATACAAAGCAATACAATTTACATCCTGGGTGGTTCCCCCAGCTGACAAGTTGATTGTCTTAAATGTCAGAAGACTGTATGTCCCTAGCCTTAAGCAACATCCTACTGTCACCCAGAATGATTCCTCAATACAAACAGAAAATTATTGACTTTAATAATTGTCTTAGTTTCTGATGTCATTCCAAGGGGATCCAGTACCTGACAGCCTGGGAGGAGATGATTGACAGACCACAATGCTTTGCCAGAGATGGCCTTTATCTGTTCCCCTTGGGCTTCAGCCTTCTGGCAAAGGCTTTTGCCTCCCCCACAGTGCCTTTTTTAGGCAAAGTCATGAGGACAAAATTATCAACATGAAAAATTCTTCTAAACAAAATTTAAAGGCCATGCTGTAAAATGCTAGCAGTCTTAACATGAAACTGCACTCCTTGCAAGCATTCCTCATCCTGGAAGATGCTTATATTTGAGCAGTCACAGAAACCTGGTTCAAAGCTGCAGAGAGCACCCCAGCCCTACCAGGTTACTCATCCTACCATACTTTCAGACCCCAAATGGAGGGTTACAAAGCCAAAAGAGGTAGAGTTTCAATATTTGTCAAAGACATACACACCTCCAGGCTGATCAAACAGTATGACATACAGGATACACTCTAGGTGCAGTTATCTATTGGCAAAACACCAATTCAAATCATAGCTGGGTACAGACCCCCAACCATGATTCTGGATGCCCACTCCACCTATCTGGTCTTACTTGAATCGATCAATATTCAACTCTCTACCCTGATCCTGGGCAACTTTAACTACCCAGCTATAGAGTGGAAGACCTATTCTGGCCAAAACACAAATGCCCAAAGATTCCTCAACTTTGTTAATGCCAATGCATTGGATCATCTGTTTGACACCCCCATGAGAGGTGAAAATATCCTTGACCTGGTACTAACCAACATGAGTAGCCACTGCACCACCCCTACAGTGCCATCCTAATTGGTAGGATCTGACCTAAAGGGATCACTTTTGAAGTCACCATTTCCCTAGAACCCCCGCCCCCCTTGCCAGGGACAAACAAAATATTTTCCAAAGCTGACAATAACCTCCTGAGATCAGGTATAAACAGCTTCACCACCACCGGCTGGAACTAGCATTAATGTCCAAGCCTATACCAAAACAGTTTATGAGCACCTACATAGCTGCATGGACCCAGCAATACCTGACAGGATCAAATAATCTTCCTCAAGGCAGAGTAAATCTGCCTGGTGGACAGCAGCAATAAACAAACTCTATAATAAAAAATTGTAGTCCAGGACCAAGAAGGAGCAGATGTCAAGTTGGAAGCAATCTCTCCTTTGTCTGAACATGCAAATATGGTCATTGGTGAAATCCTCTAATATTAACTTTGAGTACAAATTGGCCACACCCGCTAAGGAGACTCACAAGCCCTTCTTCACATGCATCTGCAATCTCAAAGGTAAGACTCAAATCTGCAAGAGAACTGGTGGTCAAGAACACCACATACACAAATGCAGTAGATATAGCCAACCTACTGGCAGATAGGTTCAATGAAAACTTCACCCCCGTGTCCCCACCATAAGTAAATCAGGACATCCCCAGCACCTGCCTGCCTCCCCTCCATACCTCTTAACTGTCCAGATTTTCACGGAATGTCCAGAGTTTTGGGTCATATTTTTGGTCTGCTCCTCATAAAATTTATGATTTTCTGGCAAATCTCTGGGATGATCTGAGGACTGAAGTCACTAAATAATGACATACATTTGAGTTTCAGACTTCAAATCCTTCAAAAAATGTATGTTAAAACAAACCCTGTTACTGTAGCAACTTTCTAAGTTTATGAGAGCAGTATTTAAAATCTCTCCCCTTTGTACCCTGGTTTTAACAGGCTTTGTCCAGATTTCTTGCACTAAGAGGTTGAAAGGTATGCTCCCCTCATCACCAGGAGCAGGTCTTTAATGCCCTCTCAAATGCAAAAAATTCAGCCTCCATGGGATCCAACAACATCCCTGGCTGAGTCCTACATGGAATCAGGCATGTGTTATTAGCACCATTAGGCACCCTATTCAACCAAAGCACCGGCTTCATCCCAGCTGAATGGAGGACAGCCACTCTCATCTTTCTACACAAAGGTGGAGTGTCCACCAACCCAGACAATTATAGGCCCATCAGCCTAACTAGCCTGATCTGCAAGGCCGTGGAAGGTGGAATGCATTATCATGGACCTTATAAATAAGGACTTTGGCAGCCTCCAAACACTTGACTCCACACAATTTGGTTTTGTTAAAGGGAGATCATGCCTGTTAAACCTGGTCAACTTCTTCAAAACATTCATCAAAGCCATGGATGAAGGGAAGATGGTGCACACTGCCTACCTTGGCCTAGCCAAAGTCTTCAACACTATTCCCCACTCAGGCATAATAAATAAACTCTCCCAGCTAGGCATCAACCTATATCTTATCAGATGGGTAGCTAACTGGCTCATTGATAAAACCCACTCAGTCAAAATAGGGGAAGCCACCTCTAGTAGTAGACACATTGTGAGTACTGTACCCAGAGGATTGATTTTGGGGCCTCTACTGTTTGGGATATACTTTTCTGAAATGCAAGCCAAAACCAGTGGTCTCTGGCTGACCAAGTTTTCAGATGACTGCAAGCTGGGTGCTGTCTTAAATTCCCCTCCTGATGTGAACATCCTCCAAGAGGGCCTTACCCAAAGTAATGACTGGTGCCAGAAGCATGGCATCAAACTAAATGCCAAGAAATGCATCATTATCCCCTTTGAGGAAAATGGCACCCCCTCTAATTATCACATTAATAACAATGTGCTAAGCATGCAATCAGTTCTGAGGAACTTGGGCACCATGGTTGATAGTAAGCTGACTTCTGACCGCCACGTTACGTCTATTGTATGGAAGGCTTTCTACATGGCCCACCTCATAAGTAAGTGTATTTCATTCAGGAACAAGGAGGTCATAACATCCCTGTACTATTCCTTTATCAGACCCATTATCAAATACAATGCCCCCTTCAGCGTGTACCTTGACAAGCACATGCAGCAGCTGGCGAGACCACTGAGGTTCCTGACCAGGAAAATTAAGGATCTCAAACACCTATCCTATACAGATAGGCTAAAAGCCCTGTCTCTCTACTCAGTCTTGTACAGACTACTCAGAGGTGACTTGTGTCTAGTATACAAGGCTGTCTCAGACCCAGCCTTGATGGAGTTGCTGCATATCCATAACTCAAACTTCATTTGTGCAACCCACATGCAAAGCCTCAACCTGGTCTGTGACATTAATAGAACTTGTTGGCAGGATAGATTTGTGTCCCAAAGACATGCACCCACATCTGTGGAATAGACTTTGTCTCTATGTTAAGCAGAGTACCTCACTATCCCTCTTTAAGAGGAACCTAGACGACTGGATGGGAAACAGAAAATACACCCCTGAGATCTCACCTGTATCCCTGCTGGACAGGGGATACAGGTAATGACTTTGTGGGAACATGGGCGAAATTCTTGGCTAGGCTTATAAGGGCCTCCGGGCCAATAGCCTAATATTGGCCTATGAACCTAAGAACCTATAAGGAACCTGACGTATGCAAAACAATTCCCAGGAAGTCATACAAGATTTTGAACCATCCAAAATATAATGGTGAAAAATATACCAGTAGACTCTATTATTTTGGCAGCAGCCACTGAATGAAGTTGTATGTGGAATCTATTTCTATCCATTCTCCTGATAAAGATTCATGAATGACGGATAGATTTGGGAAATAGAAATATGCTTTGGGCTCATTTGTTCTCTGTGCACTGAACAATGCCACTCATATGAAAAGAATCTAGAGAGATCCCACTCAACAAGCTTTATCTACTCTTAAGAATCCAGTGACAGCAGAGTCATAAAAGCAACTACAAGTTACCCTGATGACTATGTCAACTATGGAAAACTCTCCATATGCCTGATGGACAGCACAACTAATGGAGCAACCAGCAGAGCTGTGGCATCAGACACAATGCATGGCTGTAATTATGTGACTCTGCAGACAATTTTAAAGCTTCTTTTATGAATGCCCCCTTTGAAGGGTCAGCATTAGTTGGACCTTCTGCTAAGGCGAAGATGTAGAAGAGTGAGCAAGATGGCAAGAGTCCTGTTGTTATAGTCAAGTTCAAGGTCTCACAATGCTAATTCAATGGGAGCTGTAAAGGACTTCCTTTTCTCTGGTTTCACATGTCTAAGCCTCATTTGGACTGTTTTATTGGCAGGGATGGCCACAGCAGTGGAGGACCCTTTAAGAGATGCAGGCCTAGGGGCTGAGGGAGGTCCACACAATCAAAGATATTGGTGTCTATATTCTGACAGGAGACCTCAGAAACACTAAAGGTTTGCCCATCTGCTCCACCTTGGAGGCAGTCAGGGATGAATCTCCCTCTACCTATGATCATTGGTTCACCATCACACAAGACGACTGGGTAAGAGACATAATATCCAGAGTTTGTTCCATTCCATTTTTGGAGATTTCCCCTTAAAATAAATTATACATCATTGGATGTCCCACCCAACCAGACAAAGACTGCCTCACAAGAGATGCTTTCTCTTGTCAAAAAAGAGCAATCCAGGAGATACTACCAAATCAGAAGGGGTCAAGATTTTACTCTAAATTTTTTTAATTCCAAACAAAACCAAGGATCTTAGGCCTGTTTTGGACTTCAGCCTTCTCAACACCTTTATTAAAAAAAAACTACTTCAGAAGGGTCAGTATGTAGTTGATTCTGCCTTGTTTAGGTGAGAATGAATGGATGCATTCAATAGATCTCCAGGATGCTTGCTTGCACATAAAGATAGTAAAAGAGTGTAGGAAGTATCTATACTTCAGAATTACAGCCATTCATTATCAGTTCATCATTTTGCCATTTGGTCTTACCACAGCCCCCATGGTGTTCACCATATGACTGTCAGTCATAGCAAACCATCTTCAACTTCAGGGACCCAAGATCTTTACATACTTGGCCAACTGACTCCTGTGTCCTGGCTGAACCCTCATTAGAGTCACTCAATAAAGCAAGAGACTACCATCTTCAAACATGCAACAACCTGGGCATTTTCATCAACTTAATCAAACTTAGATCCCTCATGGTGTTTAATCTTCTTGGGCTGTCACCTAGACACCACTCTTTCTATCGCCTCGCTTCCTTAGGTGGGGATTACATTCCACAATGGAAACTTTGCTTCTAACCAATCAACCTACTGCATGACTGATACTCAGAGCTTTGAGTCTCATTGCATCTTCAGTACTAATACTCCAATTCACCGGCCATCACATGAGACTTTTAAAGTGGCTCCTGCAATCCCATTGGTCTCAGAATTACAATTGTCTCTCCAAGACCATAATCCTTACCCAGTCTTGCAGGAAACACCTTCAGTAATAACTCAGCACCCTACTCTTACAGGAAGGGAAATCTTTTTAATAACCTTCAATGCTAGCAACCTAGCAATAGTGACCACCAGCAACTCCTCCCTGGGGTGCAGGCATTATGTCCAAGGTCTTTTGGCAAAGAATAAAACTAATCTTCATATAAATGTCATAGAGTTGAGAGCAGTCCTCCTTCTGTTGTAAGAACTTTAGGATTGTTTTCCTTAGGGCATGATCTCCACTCAAACAGACAATATGATGGTCATTTGTTATATCAACAAACAAAGGGTAACCGGGTCCTACCATTTATGTCCTGAAGCCATGAGATCATGGCAAAGTGTGCTAGCCTCTCATCATTTTCTCAATGCATCACACACATTCTTAGGGCATTTAATGGACTGGAGGACAGGCTCAGAAGAAGTCTACTAATCCCTTATAAGTGATCCTTTAATCTAGCAATTGCCAAAAATATATTCAGTCACTGGTACACACCCTATTAGGATATTTTTGCCACATAGTACAACACCACATGCAGCAGCTTCTTTGCTATGATCACCCACTGGGACAACTCCACAAGGTGCACTGTCTCATCACTGGCCACTTAGTTACTTTATGCATATTCTCTCCTTCCCCTAATACCCAGATTCCTGCAGAATGCTCTATGGTGCAAGGTGACTGCCGTCCTCAAAGTCCCATATTGGCCCAAACAAATATGGTTTCCTCAAATGAAGCCTCACCTAAAAGAGCCTCCTTGTCTCATTGATCTGATAACTCACTTTTCCAGGGAGCCACACCCAGACCTTCCCGGTCTGAAACTAACTCCATGGTTTCTCCAATTCTGTTGATGGTGAGGGATAATACCCTTCCTTAAGATGTGGTCAAATTTCTGACAGCCTCTCAGAAACCTTCCACCTGCAATATCTATTATGGTAAATGGAAGAGGTTTGCAATATGGGCTGGTACTCAAAATGCTGACCCATTTTCAGCCTCTATTCCAGATGCTTTGCTCTTTCTGTCTTCACTCTTTCACTCCCGTTTTAGTTTTTTCTATGATCAAAGTTCAAATGGCAGCAATTTCACATTTTCATATTGGTTCTCAGAATCATAATTTGGCATTCCATCACTTATGCAAAACCTTCCTTTTCCATCCACCAGTTAAAGACCCAGTTCCTTTGTGGGATTTGAATTTCATTCTGGAAGTCCTAACAAAACTTCTCTTCAGACCTGCAGCAATAGCCGAGTTCATGTATTTGTACTGAAAAAACATTTTTCTAGTGACAATTTCCCCAGCTAGAAGAACTTCAGAACTACACACTCTGTCTTCAATCCCTACTTATCTTATCTTTTACAAAGACAGCATACCTTTGAGAATGAACCCCTCTTGCATTTGCCAGTTTTCTTTCCCAACTATTAAAACAAAGTTGAATACTTGATGCTTTACAGGTTTGCAGACAGAAACACTTTTGCCATCACAGAACTGCTTCTATGTGAAAAGGGGAGCAAATATTCCTTTGTTTTGCACAGAATAAATTGGGCTAAATGGTATCCAAAATCTCCCTGTCTCTATCCATTTTAGTTGTGCAATTCTTTTTCTTTTATTTATGAGTCTACTGCTACTTATACTGCCTTCTTTAGAGTGCACTCCTTGAAAGATATATGTGAAGCCACCATCCAGTCTTCCATGCATACCTTTATTAAGAAGTACAAACTGGATTGCATTTCTAGAGCTAGAGCTTCCTTTGGAACTTCCATTATGAAGGTTCTCCCATGAAAATACTGCCCAGGAGTTCAGGAGCCTGGAATTCTGACCTGCAAGTCACACTGGGCAGACTGAATGAAATAGATTCAAACGTTATGTACTTACCATAATGATAGAGCCTTTCATTCCAGTCTGTCTGATATGACAACCTACCCTTCTTCCTCCTTCCTCCTTCCATGCTATAAGACATAAAGGATTAACTTCTCTTAGTGCTTGGGTCCAAGGCAGTACAGATTGATAGTCCCTATTCTTCAGGTTTCAAACAAGATATGAGGTAGCTAGGAAGGATGGAGGTATTATGGAAAGGAATAATTCTTAAAGGGGCTTGGGGCTGGAGCACTATATCTACCAAACTGGATATAAGCAGTGGCTTGAGAATCTATCATTATGGCTTAGTACATAACTTGTTTTGTAAACATATAGGAACTAACATTCAAAGTAACTGTGGAATGGCAGCAAACAAGGATTTGGGTTAAATAACTTTGAATCAATTGAAAATATGTCATGCTTATGCTGGGCACTGGTACAGAATGCAGTGTAATTGCTAAGTCCACAAAAAAGTATGTGCTTAAACTGCAAGAGAATAATTGTTCATGAATGCTATTACCCAGGATTCATGAAGCTTGCACCAGTTGCAGGTGTAGCATTGGCATTCCAACACCAAACATGGCCGGCGAGCGATCCCGGTATGAGCTGTTTCCATGTACACTACCTGCATACACTACGCCCGCACAGCTCCCAGTCCCTGTATGCTAATTACCCCAGTTGCATCAGTGTAGCTTGCAAATGAAGGTGTTTAGCGATCCAGGAAGTGGTGCAGGTGTAGTGTAAGCATGCAGAAATGTAAACCGTAAAAACGGTTTACATTTTTGCAAACATAAGATCAGAGCCATGGCAGCTGGCCAAACACATGTATTATATCGTTAATATATGCCAATGGCTAAATATATAGCCATTGACATAAAAAATGTACAAAATATAAAAAGAACATTTAATTTCATTTTTCGCACTATCGCGAAGTTTAAGCACAGGGCAGTGGTGCGCAAACTGGATTGCAAGAATAATAGAAAAATATAGAATAAAACTGCAATGTAACACATATCATGATTTTCCCATAATAGTCAGTGGCAGGCATGTTACACCACACCATGGTGCAAGGGTTGCTAAGGGGCTGTGACAGTGTTTTGGGCTGTAGCTAGGAATTAGTAGGCAATGCCATGCAAATGAGAGGAGTAATAGTGAATCACAGATGGTGTAAGGATGTACCTCACAGCGTAGTGTTATAACACCAAGGTATGCCCTTGAGATATAAATGACATCAAGAGAGGGCACCTTTGCTGTAAGCAGACTGGAGCATTGCTAATCCGGTGTCCCATAGCTAAGCAAAACTGCAGGAAAGGGATTTGTTGAACTGGTTATAGATTTGCTTAGCTGAGAGCACACAAGGTAACCAAGTATGCATGTCAACGTAGATTAAAACACGCTTAAACTTGGTAAACAGGTTTGCGTGGTGCGCACCAGAGCTGAAACATGAAGGATATAGGAAAAGAATAAGGAAATGCTGCAGCAAGGAAATTGGAGCACAAATGACTAATTAACACCTAGGAACCTACAGTAGGCCATTGACAACAGCTAACAAGGCTGCAAGCAGCTACCTGCAGAACAGGAAAGGGGAGGGGCTGTACTGCAAAGAAAACAGTAAAGTGTCACAGCAGAACAAAGATTTGCATTATATCAGCTACAAGACACAGTTTGCAACACATGACTAGGTAGGGAAAGAACAAAACAAGAAAGATGGCAGGTGGAGGCATGCCGATAATGGGAAGGGATCCTGGTATAAAAGTGAATTAAAGGGCAACAGATTAATCAAGGCAGGCAAGCATGACTCCACACTAAAGGCCCCACATTTGTAGTACTCACTGTAAAACCCATAATTAAGATACCCTGCTGCTGGAAATGCTCATACACACCCAATTACATCAGCAGCATACATAGCACAATAGTATAAAGTGTGAAAGCAGCTCACACACACTTGTGTATTCCCATACACTCTGCACCATTGGTGTATACAGACAGGGAACTTTTAATATGTACATGTTAGGGGCTGCCATAGCTTTGATCCACCAGCATGTGCTGGAGACTGAAGGTGGTGTGGAGGATAATGCTCACAACCACCCCAGACACCAGAGGAGGAGAAGAGTGTTCAGACCCAGGGTAACCTACCAGGGGCTACATGATCTGGAGATAGTAGAGTGTTACAGGGTGGACAGGAACACCCTACAGCAACTTGTGGAGCTGTGCCGGCCATGGCTCAGAGCCAGAACAAACAGAGGGAAACCCATCCAAGTGGATACAAAGGTATGTGTAAGCCTGAGAATACCAGCTACAGGTACCTTTCAAAGGCCAACTGGGGATATCATGGGGATCTCACAGGCATCAGCATCCAGGGCACTTCACCAGTTCCTGGATGCCATGTTACCACATGCCAATGAGCACATATACTTCCCCCGAATGCAGGAGGAGTTGGCCAGCAATATGCAAAACCTCCATCATGTGGCAGAATACCTGGAGGTACTGGGTGCAATAGACTGCACGCACATACACATCAAGTCATCACCAGGTGAGCAGGGTAGGCACTACATAAACCACAAGGAATACCCCTCCATCAACTGCCAGGTTGTGTGCAATTCCCATGGCATTATCATGGATGTGTGTGCTGGCACCCCTGGAAGCTATCACGACTCCCACATCTGGCATGCTTCCCAGCTGTATCAGGTATTTGCCAGGGGGGACATCCCATATGGCCACCTGGTGGGGGATGTTGGCTATGCACTGGAACCATGGATGATGACTCCCATCAGAAATGCACACACACCCATGCAAGAACGCCATAATGAGGCACACGCACAAACCAGACTCATCACAGAGGGTATATTTTGGATGCTTAAATCACGGTTCCGTTGCTTGGACATATCTGGTGGAGCCTTGCAGTACTCTACAGGCACGTGTGCCCACATCTTCATAGTATGTGCCATGCTACACAATATGATCCTGCGGAAACAGCTGTAGCAGGGACAGAATGGTGAAGGCCCTCACAGCCCACCACCATTGCCAAGGGCCCCACAGGCACAGAGGTACTCAGACCACAAACACCCTGAGCCAGCCCCAGTAGGCAGATGGAGGCATGGCCAGTATGCCCATGCCTTGGCAAGGAGGGAATGTATAGCACACACACTGACAGTGTAGGCACCTAGGGACTGACACCTTTCACCACCTGCACACACAGTAAAAATGGATGGCACACACACACAAGATTACCTGTAAATTGTCATGTATAGGCAGTCTACTGTGTGCATCCAACACAGACAGCCCTTAACTATTGCACACACAACTGCTATGGGCACAAGGTAAGTCAACACCTGAACAGTAAATTAAGCTATCAGCATGTATTGATACTGTATGCATAGATTCATAGGTTCATAGGTAGGTACTTGGCTAACTGCTTGGGGGCATTCATAAGCCTAGCCAAAATGTGTCAGCTTTTGCCACCCCATCGATTAACTGTCCCTCTGTGGAGCAGAGCCAATGGCAGGATCCCTGGGGTGTATCTACTGTTCCCCATCCACTCTTCAAGGTTTCTCATGAGGAGTGTTAGTGAGGGGCTCTGTTTAATGTAATTAGGGATGTAGTTTCAAAGCATGTGGAGTTTCTGTGACAGGAATCTGTCCCTCCAGCATTCTCTAGTTATTGTTATGGCAAGGTTTAGCTCACTACAGTGTGTGGCTCACTGTGACATGGATTCCCATAGGTAGAGCATATCCATTAAGTCTGAGTTGGATATGGCTTTGTTGGCCAGCAGAGATCATCTCTGAATAAATGAGATGCCACTGAGTAAAGCAGGGGGTTATTCAGTCTGGCTGCATAGGATATATGTTTGAGGCCAGTAATCCTCTTGGCAAGGTATTTTTGTGGACCTTCCAGCTGTCAGAAGTGTCTTTTGAGGTACATCCCAAATGGGTTATTATACTCTATGATGGGACTGATGAGTGATGAGTAAAGACGCATTATAACCTCAGTATGTCTAGATGCAAACCCTTTAGTAATCGGATGGCCTACATTGAAGGATGTCCTAACTACTTTGGAGATATGACTGTCAAAGGAGAGATCACTATCTACCTTAGTCCCCAAATACCCTATTCCCTCGTCTGTATTAAAGTGGCTGTCACTTACGTGTTAATATGTGGGTGTTTAGTTTTCCAAAATGGAATTACCATGCAGTTTGTGGTACTTAGCTGTAGTCCATGACATCCTGTGTCAGTCTCTGTGAGGCCCCTGGAAGGATGTCTGTGTCAGCTGGACTGTCAATTATGGCTCCCAGTTTGCAGTCATTGCCAAACATGGTTTGCCGTAGTCCAACTGTGTTTGCCTGTACCTCTGAGAAGTATATGCCAAACAGTAGGGGTCCGAGGACTGAGTCCTGTGTAACACCAGTTGTGACTGGTTAAGAGATGGACCTGGAGGCTGCTAGTCTTACCATGTTGGTTCTGTGTGTAAGCCTGTTGGCAACCCATCCTGTGATGTATGGGTTTATGTACAGGCTGGTGAGGTTATCAATAATACCTGAGTGGGGAATGGTGTCAAAAGCCTTGGCGAGGTCCAAGTAGTAAGTGTGAACCACCTCTCTCCTCATCTAACATCTTGGTGACTGTCTTTAAGATGTCAAACAGGTTCAGTAGGCATGATCTGCACTCAACCAAGCTGACCTGGGTTGGGTCAAGTGTTTGGAGGTTACCAATGTCATTGTCAATTAGTGCCATGAGGATGTGCTCCATAGCTTTGCAGACTGTGCTAGTCAGGCTTATGGGGGTGTAGTTACCATGCTCAGTTGTGTTTTCACCTTGGTGGAGTGGAATAACCATTGCTATGCACCATTGTATGGGCATGTAGCCTGTGCAGAGGCTGAGGTTGAAAAGCTTAATTAGGTGGGGGGTTAGTTTGTCCTGTAGTGTTTGCAAGATGCAGTCTGGGACACCATCTGCCTACATTAATGCTGTGTTTTGCCATCTGAGAGGGCCATTTCCACCTGTGTGTCTCTGATTTCTGGGATACTGTACTTTCCATGTATTGTTGTGGGCTCTTTAGGGGGTGAAGTTTGCACTGAATGTATCTGCAAGCATGTTGGCGATATCAGTAAGGTCAGTATATTTTGTGCTATATTGCACTGGCACAGTGCAAATCTGTGTGTTACCATGTAGATCCTTGACATAGCCAAAAAGGCTTTGTGGTTATCTTTCGAATCCCTGCCTATTTTCCTTTTGATGTTAGCCTTGGATGATTTCATGAGGGACCTCTGTTTCTTACTAATACTGGTCAGGGATGTCTGCCCTTCTTGGGAGTTGCTGTTTTTCTGGACTACTGTCCTACTTCTGTTGTATAGCCTGTTTATTGCAGGAGTCCACCATACTGGTGTCCTTGTCTAGGAGGAGCGAGTCTTGGTTTACCAGTGATGGCACAATCCATACATCCTTGTAGGTGCTTATAGAGTGCATTTGTAAATCTTTCTGTATCTTGAGCAGTGTTTTCCCTTAGCGTGGGGGCTATGAAACCTCCCACCTCTGTCTTTAGTAGTGTGAATTTAGCTGTAGGAAAGGTATTCTTTGTGGTTTCTTTGGGTGGGGGAGATTGTTGGGAGTGGAAATCATCAGTGAAAAGTCCATGGTCAGATCTAACCAGTGACCGGTTTACCTCTGCTGTGGTGCACCTGTCGCACATGTTGGTGATTACCACTTCTAGTATGTTTCCACCTCTCGTTAGGGAGTTTACCATCTGACACAGAGCATATGAGGTGATAAATTCCAGGAAGCACTGGGCCTGGAAGTGAGTACTCGAGTATGTTTCCCACTTAATGGTAGAATAGTTGACATCGACCAATACCAGGGTGTTCGGTAGGACTGTCATGTTTTCCACTGTCTCCGGGTAGCAGGAGTGGTGGTCCTGGGTCATGGAGGGTGATCTGTAGCAGGTCACAGTTTGCATTGCAGTTGTTGCTGATGCTAGCTGCACATGGATGATCTCAGAGGTATCATGCTGCCCCACTAACCTGGAGGTGTAGGTATCCCTGATGAATATGGATACACTCCCTCCGTGTCTGTGTCAGTCCATGTTCTGTGGCCAAAATGTGTGGTATGGGTTGTAGTCTGGTAGTGCTGGTGTGCTCTCAGGAGCCTTAAAACATGTCTCAGTTACTGCACAGATGTCGACGTTGTCCATACGGAGGAGGGCTGTGAGTGCGTGCATGTTGTGATTACAACCCCTGGCGTTGAGTAGCATAACCCTCAATGATTCCGCTATTGTGCTGTTTATGGAGGTGGAAATCACCTTTGAGACTTGCCTAAAAAAGGCACCATGGGGACACCAATAGCCATGGCCAGTATTCCAAAGCCTAAGGTTGACACATGCAAGCCGGTATTGTATTGTTGCATGCATGTTACCCATCTGTGCTTGTTTCTCATCTTTCCTGTAGGTAACCTACTGGTAAGCAATAGAAAGCCTTAAACTTATACAAGTCTTCTAGCTTCCAAGATAGGCTTTTGGAGTGATTAAGTATCAGTGTTCTGTATTTTCTTGCTGTACTTAACTGTTTTCTGACTACATGGTGATTTTTCACTATATATTGTGATCTGAAAGCTCTGTTTATTCACATATTATGTCTGTGATGGCTTGCACTTTAGAGGTTCACAGATAGGTAGTAGGCTATCTGCCGAAGGGCATTTAGAAGCATAGCTACAGTGAGTTGGCTTTCTCCGCACCATTGATGAAGTAACTGAGCCTCTGTCAAGCATAGCCAATGAAGTGATTCCAGGCAGAGGTGCCGGAAGCTGTTGAGGACTGGGATGGCGGAGGGTGATATGGGCACTTAGTGATCGAAAAAGGGCATGTTAACATGAAACATCAACACCATTCAATTTCCCCAACCGGTCTTGCAGCTATAAAACTGGAGGGGCTCCCCCACCCCCGGGCTGTATGGTTCTGGGACACATGATCCCAGGGGTGTATATTCTGTTACCCATTCACACATCAAGGTTTCTCATGAAGTGTGTCAGTGAGGGGCTATGCCTAATGTAGTTAGGAATTTAATTTATATTCTCTCATTTCATTTGGTATGTTTTTATTTCAAGAGTAAGTAAAGCTCAGTGGGTTTGGGTGTCTCCGCCTTTGCTTAGCCAAGCTTACACATAGAAATCATCTAAATAGGAAATAGGCAGAAGCAATGTTAATGTCAATAGTGTAATGGTTACAGCATTTGCATAGTATCTGTGCATTCCTGGTTCAAATCCCAATTAAGTCAGAGATGTTTTTCATGTTAAAAAGTATACCTTAACCACAGCTTGCATATCTAGGTAGAATTCTTGAGTATAATAAACATTTGAAAGACCCATATATACCCATGTGTGCTGGAGGGTAAAGTCAACAGAGAATGTAATGTTATGCAAGCACATAGTGAGATGTTACTTCACTGAAATGTATATATCCTGAGTATTTAGCATATGTGGCCGTGTATGCGCGCACAGGTTATAAATTTTAAAGTTTGTTAAACTGCTGCTTTAATGTCGCACAAACACTTTTAAACATGCTTACAACTGCTTAAATGAGCCTTGTTCTGAAGTAAAACACATTTTTAAAGCATCCCAGGTGTTGAATCCTGGACCACACACACAATAGTCATGGGTCCTACCACTAAGCCATCTGAGCTGTATACATGTTTCATGGTCTTTAGACTACACCTTATACTATAGGCATTCCACAGTACTGACCACAAATGGGACAGTCACTTTGTGTACATATGTACAGTGCATTGTAATGTACTGCAGTTTGTGAATCAACATATACAAGTCTACATATGTATAACTGTTCCAAATTATATGCATGTCAATGATGTTTGCATATATATGTATATATATATATATATATATATATATGTATATGTATGTATATATATATATATATATATATATATATATATATATATATATATATATATATGTGTATATATATATATATATATATATATATATATATAGTTAAATCTATAGCCGTATACATAAACATCTATGAACACACTTTGGGACACAGAAGCAATCCAAAGGAATTGAAGTGTACACAGAACACATGCAGCTCTGCTATTATAACTATTAATATTAACTTAATTCACCACAGAAGGGATGGTTGTTGTGTATGTGGAGATTGGGGTGGGGGGAGGAATGATGGGCAATGAAATTATGCATCAAGGAGAGCCTGGGTTGGATGTTCAATAAGTGAACTGGAGGGGTATACATGGAGTATGGGGACAATAAAAAAAAGAAACAAAACAAGAACCATTCTCATCCATAATACACCCTGTCAGATCACATTGCAAAACTTAATTCCACAAACATATGAACATTAACATGTATCATACATATGTGCACCAACTGACTGTCAAATTTGTTTCCAGTAGTGAGGAATGCCTGTAGTAAAATGTATATTCTAAACACCATAACATTTGTACATATCTCAGATGCCTTTGTAGTACAGTCAGTGACTGTGGTGTTCATGGTCCCGGGTTCATGACCTGCAAGGGCTGTTAAGTTATTTTGAGGGGCAGAATAAGGGCTGTCGAATGCAGGTTGATTAAAGTACTTTTAAGCAGGTGTAAGTGGTTTTGCGTGGGTTTGAGCGACAGAAAAGCAGCGCTTAAACGTGGTTAAACGGATAAGCGCTTCACAGGTTTAACCTTTGCTCATCGCACAGACCATGGGCAAACCCGCTTACAACCGCTTAAATGTGCATTAATCACACTTTCCCTACCTGTGCCTGTTCTGAGAGGTAAAATAATAACCACTTCCAAGAATAGAACCCACAGCGTCGTGCACCATCCTTAGAGTAATCTACCACTAAGCTACCTGAGATGTACTTATGCCAGTTGTGTATTCAGACAGGTTAAAACACAAAAGGGAGGATTGTATGGAAATAGGACAAGCTGCCATGTACCCAATGAAAGGTGTATGCTATATATATATATATATATATATATATATATATATATATATATATATATATATATATGGGTCTACTTCTAAACACCGACACGACGATTCCCCGACACAAAACTCACAGACGCCAAATAACCGACAACACACAAACCCGACACAAACCCGACAACGCAAAACACCAAACACCAAATCACCGACACACGGAACGTAAACAACACGCGACACTACATACCATACACACTAGCCCTGACCCAAACCCTAACCCTAAGGTCCGACACTATCGCACACTTCACCTACCTGCACCCTAACCCTAACTCACTTACACACCCCTAGCCCAAGCTCCGACACTAACTACATCACCTACCTGCACCCTAACCCTAACTCACTTACACACCCCTAGCCCAAGCTCCGACACTAACGTACATCACCTACCTGCACCCTAACCCTAACTCACTTACACACCCCTAGCCCAAGCACCGACACTAACGCACACATCACCTACCTGCACCCTAACCCTAACTCACTTACCTGACCACTCCTACCTCTGTCACTATCGCACACTTACCGGTCGCGTGCAGATTACCCTTCGGTCTTTCCACTGTCGGGCGAATCACCCTGTCGGTATCGTACCTGTCGGTCATCTGGCGCCGGTGATTTCAGCGTCGGGGAATCGGCGTTTGGGTCTTTTGAATGGGACCCATATATATATATATTTATATATATATATATATATATATATATATATATATATATATATATATATATATATATATATATATATATATCTAGATATATATATATATATATATATATATATATAGAGAGAGAGAGAGAGAGATACATAGATACATGTCGATATATAGAGATATACATATATATGTAGATATATAGATCTATGGAGGTACATATAAACGTATGAAATAATATATATTATGTATCTATATCTGTATCTCTGTACATATATATATATATATATATATATATATATATATATACATACATGTGTGTATACAGCATCTGAAGTGTTCAAATATGAGTATAACATGGACCATAGCAATCACACATTCTGCCACCCCCAAACAATATGAAGATAACATATGAAGAGTATATGGCAATACACTATTACAAATATGTTCTATGGACATGAGCCAAATAGGGTTAGTCTCCAACACAACTACAATGACTGCAAATATCTATGACAGAAATACACAGATTTCTTTCATGTAGCAAAACTTTAATACATTCCGATGTATTGCCAAAAGGATTCAAGGTCTAATAATACCTGCATGCTATACAGGAAGCATTTAACAGTGCTTTAAAGAATCAGCCTGCAATTACCATAGTATTAGTCCACTAAGGGATAGGTGTTCACATAGGGAAAGAACCCCCACACACATATAGAATATGTATAAAAGCAGTTCCTACACACATGCATCTGCTATGTGCACCCACCAACATCTCCCCCACACCCAAACTAATTACAACAATACATACTGTCATACCATAACCAATTATTCACCCACTGTACGACATCTGCAGAAACCTTAACATACCTGGACAGGGGCACACTAACATGGCCCTATGTGAAATAGTTGTGATGTTATAGGGTTTGCTTGAACTAATCCTGTTTCAGAGGGTTGAAAAGTAATTACACCAGGAAGTGTTACTAATTATCAGCACAGATGTTTATCTTTTTGGCTTTTTCCAGTTAGGGGTCGCCACAGCAGACCTCCGGTCCACTAATGATTGGCAGTAGATTTTTATGGTGCCAAGTTGCCAGCCTGATGCCCAACCTTCAGCAAATGCATGCCCATTCATGCATGTCTTTTGGAAGCCAGTTGACTGTTGGGAGGATATGCAGACTCCACACAGAAGGTACTCCAGCCGAGAATCGAACAGGAGAACCTTTTGCTGTGAGGCAACAACACTACCACTGTACCACCATGGCTTATTATGATACACATTTACACCAAACTAAAGATGTCTGGTGAACACACTGTAAACCCCCTAACATTATATGCATAGCCATACAGCCATGAGCTGGTCAAACATCCTGGCCAGACTGAAACATATGCAGAAGTATTAGGTACAGACAGACCCTGCACAAGTAGCAATGTTTAGAAATATAACAGCAATACTCACATGTAGGCCAAATCTTCTAGGCATTACACACAATACATTTTTGTTTGTCTCCATACAGCTGTTGCAATAGATTTCAAACAACACTTCCAGGCTGTCTTCCTTACAAGTAAGGCAAAGGGACAATGTCCAAGTAGAGTACTCAATTATACTTCACCGTTGCCATGGTATTGGCTAAGGGAGCAGCTGCCCAGCTGATGTGCATGTAATTAACTACTGTGGAATACCATTTGTAAAAGGATGCCTTATCACACATTCAAACCATCTAAATCTACCTGCAGAATAGTACAAAATACCCAACAGAAGATCGAAACACAAACCAAAAACGATTACTATACCAGTCAATAACAATTACTAAGAAGGTATGTATAACATTTAGTATGTCTGTGTATGTAGTACTTGTTCTGTAATAATTACAGTGTTAACAATGCATATAGTGGAAATAGCTATCTTGTAGCGATGTATTGTTGAGCAGTAGTAATGCTTGTAGTATTCTATGTGTGTACTGCTGTAGGTCACAAGGCAAACTCCTCATACACCACAAGGGATGATATATATGGGCTTGGAATTCACCAATTCTTTTCCAGCCACTGTCAGGGTTGGTCCAACAAGTAGTGCTATAACAGGGGATAGTATATGCTGATATATTGTAATAGTGGACATATGTATGGGTGTATTAGTGAGATGAACATGTCAAAGGTGGGCTTGCTGTGCAAATATGATTTGCATTGTGGGGTATTGTGCCAATAACTGTAATGTACAGTATTTTAGGCAGATCTGTATTCCATTTTACGTAGCATTTCTATTATGTTATGCAAATATTAGTTATGCCTATTGGCAGTTACAATACTCAATAACAGGATACATATGACTTGCATTCATCTGACAGTTTTGCAGTATGATAGCAAAGAAAATTGGAAGAGCTAGGTAACTATCCATGCACATAAGACATGTAATATCCACCTCACTAGTATTGTTTGCAAGCAATTACAGCTGTGCATGTGTACATGTTATGCAAATATGTAGTGACCTTTGTTACAAGGCTGGCCCAAATGGCTATGTGCACACCTACATAGAGTGGATATTGAGAGTAGAGACACACTGGTTGAACTTTCAGGGTTGTGTAGCCTAACCTCTCATTGCCAACCTAACAGCCGCTTGCAAATACTGTATTTAAAGTTGTGCACAGTACTGGTAATGAAACAGGTTGCATGTCATCTGTAACTCCAGTGTAACATCTGCAGTAGGAGTGTAAGATGTAGGAGACTGCTGCCCATGTGTAATAGCTGCTTCATAGGTGATGGCTTACACTATCTGATTATATCCTGATCATGTTGATAGTGGCAGCTGAGTTTATTGATACTTGACTCTGTTTGGAGAGTGGGTGTCCGTGCCCAACAGAGCTCATGGTTCTGGTGGATATGTGAGTATATACCCAGAAAAGGATACAGACCTGTTGACACTTGCATCATCTGTAATCAACTATCAGGATGTAATATGCTCCTCAGAGGAGGATTGCTGCTAAAAGTAGCTGCTATATTTCTGTAATAGCCAGTGTTGTCACGTCCATAACACAAATATTTATTTGTGAGCATCACTGTCTAAAACATCTTCATAAGCGATACATAAACTAAATGCAGTACTTGGTACTTGTACTACTGAATGCTTATACAGGCATGTCCACAAGTCAGCTACTGGTGTTTACCAATGTCAGCTTTGTGTATGTGGCCATCCTGGGGGAATGTAATCTCTATGTCATGTACACTGCCAAACCCACCTAACACCACATCCCACACATTGTCTTGGATGCAGCTACAGGGGTAAGCTAGAAGGCAGTCCAGTCTACAGCCATGACTGGACTGGACAGTCATGAGGTGTAGGTTAACATATGCATCTCATCACCACAACCAACACATACCCTTACCAGAACACAGTAAGGACACCCACACATACCACCAGAAATCATACACATTCACAGAGACTTCTAAGTATCTGGCCAAGCAAGAGACCTCTCAAGCTGGAATAGACAGACAACAAAATACAAAACCTGTATGACATAGTTTGCATAAATGTACCACACCTCAGAACACGTGGCCAGAAACATGCTCAGCAGTACTCATTTGTGAATGCAAACTCTAGCACTATGTTACACACCAAGCTATATGAGGGCAAACATACTGTCAGCTGTCTGCCTGCCATGATTAGCCATATACCCACACACTCAAACCACCTTTTGAACTATACACACGGCTCTGGCATATTCCATGTTGTTGTGCAGGACCTGTGATGCAGTAGCCTGGACTGCATGGAAACACACATGTGGGAACTGTCAGGTCTTGTAGCCCATACAGGTATGTCCCAAGGCCTGGGTAGCATTCTGCCATTGACTAGAATGATACTGCAGTACAGGGACAAAAGGATTATACTCCACAATTGTCTAATGTACTGGTGTAATTCAAAGGGTATCTAGTATCTCTCTGCTTGGGATAACATGGTTGACAGACCATAATGCTTTGCCAGATAGGGCCTGCACCTGTCACCCCTGGGAATCTGGATACTGGCTAGGGCTCATGCTTCCCCTATAGTGCCTTCATCATGCAAAGTTCCAGTGAAAGTCCACTGCTGTAACAGGGACAGCCAAGCAATAAACTGTGGGTCTCGCTACTCAATGATACATTTCAGAAACTCAGTATGGTCTCACGTACGTTAATCCTTAACATGGAGAACATATCTGTGCAGTGACTTAGATATGGCTCAACGTTCCGGAGAGCACCCCTGCATGACCATGTTATAACACATACCTCACCTCTTGGCCATTATCCTTTATTGGAACACATGGGTCACAGGTGTGTCCATATTCCTGAAGGATATGCACACCCCCACACTAGTTACACTTGCATAACTTCAGATGCAGTATGCTGAGCAACTACCTTTGTGCCAAAGTGGAATCCAAATTGCACCTTGCAACAGATAACCCACCATGCCTCAGAATTCCCAACAGTCATATTGTGCTGTAATGGGGAATATTAGGTTTGAGACAGAAAACCATAATAATGGCTACTCTCAACTATCCCATTATGAACTGGGAAGACTCATGTACCAACACCTGTGCTCAATGCATGTTGGATTTCATCAAATCCAATGACCTGGATTACCATAGTCACACAAACAGGGCTAACAGTATGCTACCCATAGTCAGTCTCCAAAGCCAATGCTATGCTTCTTAAGAGCGAAGTGGTGACTGTCGTGCCACCCATGCAGATGGACAATGCATGTGCAAATGCTGGATCCTAGACAAATGCACTTTAAGCACTCACATAAGTGCAGTGATTGTGCCATTGAAACAGAACCAAGATTCAACCAAACACAAACAGGAAGGCAAACTGGTGGTACCCTGCACCATATAAGGTATTAACTGTTGCAAGAGTGAACACACATGAGTGGAGGTGATCCCTGGTCCTCCTCAGTAAGATGCAGATATACCATATAAAGCCACACAAAGCTACTGTGAAACTAATCAGCCACATATTATGTGGCCAACCACAGACCATTCTATAGCTGTGTCATGAATTGTAATGGCAACAACAAGACCTGCCGTGCTTCACAACACTATGGCATGAGAGTTACAGTTGGTTCATAGGTTCATACTAGGCTATCTGCCCTAGGACATTTATAAGCCTAGCCAGAGTGTGTTTGGCTTTCGCCACCCGTTTTAAATAAATTTTGCTATGCCCTTTTTTGAGGTTAGTATACTGTGCCTCTGTCTATCAGTGACACAGAAGTGATACCCGGGGTAAACCTACGATCTCCCATCCACTCATCAAGATTCCTCTTGAGGAGAGTCACTGAGGGACTCTGCCTAACCTGGACTGGGATTTTATTCCAGAGTGAAGGGAGCCTCTGGGTTATGAATCTGTCCCTCCAGCATGTCCTATTTATTTCAGTGCTGAGGTTCAAGTCTCTCGACCGCGTAGCTCGATGGGATTTGGATTTTCTGAGGTGCAGCATGTCCATTAATTCTGGGTTGGACATGGCTTTATACGTCAGGCACAGATCGCCTCTGAGCAGGTGGTATGCCACTGAGTAGAGCTGGAGTTTCTTTAACTGGGCAGCATATGGCATCTGTTTGAGCCCTTTGATCCTCTTGGTGAGGTACTTTTGGGGTCTTTCCAGTTGCTGCAGGTGTCTGGTAAGGTATATCCCAAAAGGGGCATTGTTCTCAATTATGGGCCTGATGAGGGATGAGTAAAGAGGCACGATGACCTCCACTGATATAGATGTGAATCCCTTCATGATTAGGTGGGCTGTATAAAATGTTTTTCTAACCACTTTGGCCACGTGGTTTTCAAATGAGAGATTGCTATCAACTTGGGTCCCCAGATCCCTAATTACTTCTTCCGTATTTAATGGATTACCACCTATGTGGTAATTTGTGGGCACTTTGTTTTTGCCAAAGGGGATGACTATACACTTTTTGGCATTTAGCTCGAGGGCATGGCTCTGGCACCAGTTGTCTGTTTCTATGAGGCCCTTTTGTAGGATGCTTGTGTCAGCTGGAGAGTTGATTATGGCACCTAGTTTGCAGTCATCTGCGAACTTGGTCAGCCACAGTCCTTCTGTGTTGGCCTGTACCTCTGAGAAATATATACTGAACAAGAAAGGTCCCAGGACTGAGCCTTGTGGGATGCCACTTGTAACTGGTTTGGAGTCTGACATGGCTCCAGCAATTCTAACCATGTGGGTTCTGTCCTTGAGCCAGTTTGCAACCCATCTAGTGACATAGGGGTTTATATTTAAGCTGGTGAGCTTATCTATAATGCCCGAGTGGGGTATTGTATCGAAGGCTTTTGTGAGGTCCAGGTAGGCTGTGTGGACCACCTTCCCCTCGTCAATGGCCTTGGTGACTGTTTCAAAGAAATCAACCAGGTTTAAGAGGCAGGATCTGCCCTTAACAAAGCTGAACTGGGTAGGATCCAGTGTCTGTAGGTCCCCAATATCTTTATTTATGAGGTCCATGATGATTCTTTCCATAGCTTTGCAGACCAAGCTAGTCAGGCTTATGGGGCGATAGTTTCCAGGATCCGTTGAGGCACCACCTTTGTGGAGAGGGACCGCTGTTGCTGTACGCCACTCTTTGGGTACATATCCTGTAGTAAGGCTGAGATTGAACAGTAGTTTTATGTTTGGGTTTAGCTCTTCTTGGAGTTCATGTAGGACGCAGCCCAGGACACCGTCTGGTCCCATTGATGCTGTGTTTTTTGCTTTGCAGAGGGCAGGTCTTACCTGAGCATCTGAGATGTCAGGGAGGCAGCACTCTGCTGGGATAGATATTTGCCCTTTTGGTGGGGGGGGAGTTTGCACTGAACCTGTCAGCTAGGATGTTGGCAATGTCTGTGGGTTCGGTGTATTTTTTGTCATTTTGGACTAATTCTGAGCATATCTGGGAATTCCCACCCAGGTTCCTAACATAACTAAAGAAAGCCTTGTGATTATCCTTAGTGTCCTGTGCAATTTTTCTTTCGAAGCTGGCCTTAGACGATTTTATGAGTGCCCGTAGTTTTTTGCTAATACTGATCAGAGATTCCTTCCCTTTTTGGGATTTTGCTCTATCATGTAGTAGCTTCCTCCTTCTATTGTATAGTTTGTTTATGGCTGGGGTCCACCAGACATGACGCCTGCCTTTGTAGGATTGGGTCTTGGTTTTATTTGGGATTGCATGATCCATGCATTCCTGAAGGTGTTCATAGAATGCATTTATAAAGGATTCTGCGGTCTGGTCCATATTTTCCACAGGCCCGGGGGCTTTGAAGGATTCCACCTTGGTTTTGAGGAGTGTGAAATTTGCTTTAGAGAAGTTTTTCACTGTGGTTTTCTGGGCAAGGGGTGGGGTCGGGATGTGAATATCCAGTGAGATTAGTTTATGGTCTGATCTTACCATTGAGGGATACACTTCTGGTCTGGAGCATAGAGCCCCCATGTTGGTGATGATCAGGTCCAGTATGTTTTCCCCTCTTGTGGGAGTGGTAACAAGTTGTTCCATAGCATTTGAGTTTATAAATTCTAGGAACCTTTGGGCTAGGGTATTGGAGCTAGAGTAATGCTCCCAGTCTATGTTTGGGTAGTTGAAGTCGCCCAATATAATGGTGTTTGGAGAGACCTTCATATTTTCCAGTGTTCTCAGGAAGGCCGAGTGGGGTTCCTGGGTTTGGGAGGGTGGTCTGTAGCAGGCTATAAACTGGAAGGCAGTTTTACCCACTGTTAGTTGCGCATGGATAGTCTCTGATGCTTCGTGCTGTGCCACCAACCTGGAGGTGTGGGTATCTTTGACGAATATTGATACTCCCCCTCCTTTTGTGGTTCGGTCCAAGTTTTGGGGCCGAAAAGCATGGTATGAGGTATAACCTGGTAGTTCTGGGGTGCTCTCGGGAGCCTTGAGCCAGGTTTCTGTTACTGCACAGATATCGATTTTCTCCATGCTAAGGAGAGTTTTGAGTGAGTGCATCTTGAGGTTTAGACTTCTGCCGTTGAGTAGCATTACTCTTAGTTTCTTATCCCTTGTGATACCTATGGAGGTGGGTTTGTCTTTTGAGCCTTGCCTAAAAAAGGCACTATGGGGGTGGCAAGAGCCTTTGCCAATATCCGAAAGCCCAGGGGTGACAGGTGCAAGCCGTCCCTAGCGAAGCATCATGGCTTGTCAAGCATGTCATCCCAAGCTGACAGGCATTGGATCCCCTTTGAATGACACCAATACTTAAGCCAATTGTTGAAATTGATCATCTTGCCTTCATATTGTGGCATCATTCTTGGTGAGCGTAAGATGCTACTCAAGGTCAGGGTCATACCGGCCTGGGCTACATGTGCAGAAAGCTCCTCTATGTCTCTTTTCATGTAGTCCAGGGAGGTACATCTCAGGTCATTCACACCAGCATGGACAATGACTGAGTCATATTTTTACTTGCCTTGGAGTGACCTGAGTGCTTGTGTTATGTGGCGGATCCTAGCGCCCGACAGGCAGCTCACCATGACCTTCTCCTTGTTCAGCCTGGTGAGCGGGACGTCAGTGTGCCTGATGATAGAGCCACCTATTACAAGTGTATCAGGTGTGTTGTTTAGCCTTAAGGGCTGTGACTGTTCGGCACACTGGCTTTGTGAGCTATGTGTTGCACATGTTTTGTTTTGGGGTAGCGGTTGCTTGGGCGTCTGCTGTGGAGGTCTCTGCTGCTTAGGCAGATTTTTATTTAGAGCCTCCAAGTATGTTTTTGTTTGTTTTTGTGTTTGATTTGCTGTCGTGGTAGGTCTGTGTGAGACTGGAATTGTAGTGAGTGTGGTTTCCTTCTCCTCCTGACTGGTTACGCCAGTACTGAGTTGAGAGAGCTTAGCCTCCAGTTTGGCTATATGGTTGCATCTCTCACATGTGTTGGAATTTGTTGGGAGGAGGAGAGGGTTGTCTGTGTACATGAGGCAGTTGTAACATTGCCTCAAGATTCCCAGATTCACCAGCTGGACTGGAAAGGAGATTGACAACTGACCTTTGGATATGCTAGAATAGTATTGGGAATTCCTTTATAATTGAAAAAAAGGGCCAATGAGGAACAAGGTACTCAAGGGGAGTTTGTGGGGGTGTAGTGCTTTTAATTTTTTAGTGCTGACATATAATTTCTTTAGTGAGCAAGTGCCAGGCTTTAGAGTAGGAATAGGGTGTTTATTATGAGAACTAGATCAGTTCTAAGGGAAAAAAATGAAGAGCAGACTTTGTGGAGCCGAGAATTGTTTAAACCCAATTAAGATGAGCTGCCAGATGCTGCGCTATGCGCAAAATCACGCAAAGCCACGCCAAAGCGGGTTTTATACAGGGGGACTTGAAAGAGCTAGAAATTGGCCAACAAAGGCCAATAGACTATCAGATTCTTGTGCTGGGAACACTCCTCCAGGGATAGATAGGCTGCTCTAAACTCCCCACTGCCACTGGTGAACAAAGAAGCCTCCCTTTATCCAAGAAAGGAAATGGGCAACACAGGAACTTTCCAAAAGTCCAGAATACAGCAAAGCCTGTATTTGGACTACTCTAGGTCAGGAAAGATGGGAAACAAGGATATTTTTTTTTTTTCTTTTTTGCAACAACAGCAGGAAAATGCAATAAATATGTAACACAGGCTAGCACACTTGAGTGTGTAGCCTCAACAGGTAAATGCAACAAACAGGACAAACTTTAAAAGTGCAGGTGCAAAAACAACTTTAAACAGCTTAAAACAATTCAAGAAGCAGAAATACTTGCAGTTTAGCTAGATCGGACAGTCACCCAGGTAGTAGCAGGAAATAAAACACTTTTATCAGGTTAGCAGTTGCTCTTTTAGCCTCTCTGCTGTTAGCACCACTCTGCAGGACCACGAGGATCTTGGCTGAGTAGCAACAAGTGCAAAAAACACTCCAAAGTGGGTTTTATACAGGGGGACTTGAAAGAGCTAGAAACTGGCCCAAAACGGCCAATAGACTATCAGATTCTTGTGCTGGGAACACTCCTCCAGGGATAGATAGGCTGCTCTGAGCTCCCCACTGCCACTGGTAAACAAAGAAGCCTCCCTTTATCCAAGAAAGGAAATGGGCAACACAGGAACTTTCCAAAAGTCCATAATACAGCAAAGCCTGTATTTGGACTACTCTAGGTCAGGAAAGATGGGAAACAAGGATAATTTTTTTTGTTTTTTTTTCTTTTGTGCAACAAACAGCAGGAAAATGCAATAAATATGTAACACAGGCTAGAGCACTTGAGTGCGTAGCCTCAACAGGTAAATGCAAGAAACAGGACAAACTTTAAAAGTGCAGGTGCAAAAACAACTTTAAACAGTTTAAAACAGTTCAAGAAGCAGAAATACTTGCAGTTTAGCTAGATTGGACAGTCACCCAGGTAGTAGAAGGAAAAAAAAACACTTTTATCAGGTTAGCAGCTGCTCTTTTAGCCTCTCTGCTGCTAGCACCACTCTGCAGGACCACGAGGAGCTTGGCTGAGTAGTAACAAGCGCAAAAACCGTGCCAAAGCGGGTTTTATACAGGGGGACTTGAAAGAGCCAGAAATTGGCCGAAAACGGCCAATAGACTACCAGATTCTTGTGCTGGGAACACTCCTCCAGGGATAGATAGGCTGCTCTAAGCTCCCCACGGCTGAACAAAGAAGCCTCCCTTTATCCAAGAAAGGAAATGGGCAACACAGGAACTTTCCAAAAGTCCAGAATACAGTAAAGCCTGTATTTGGACTATACTAGGTCAGGAAAGATGGGAAACAAGGATAATTTTTTTGTTTTTTTTTTCTTTTTTGCAACAAACAGCAGGAAAATGCAATAAATATGTAACATAGGCTAGCGCACTTGAGTGTGTAGCCTCAACAGGTATATACAACAAACAGGACAAACTTTAAAAGTGCAGGCGCAAAAACAACTTTAAACAGTTTAAAACAGTTCAAGAAGCAGAAATACTTGCAGTTTAGCTAGATCGGACAGTCGCCCAGGTAGTAGCAGGAAAAAAAAACACTTTCATCAGGTTAGAAGCTGCGTTTTTAGCCTCTCTTTTGCTAGCACCACTCTGCAGGACCACGAGGATAGCCTAAACCCACACTCACGCCCCAAACAGGTTCACATATTTATATATCCATGTACACTACGCAGCCCCTGTAATAACAACTATGCAGGTACAAGTTGCACTCTCTAAAGCCATACGTACAGCTTACATGGGACCTGTCAACATCCCAGGGTGTATCCTACACAAATGTCAGAACAATCTGCTGTCTACATACACATCATGTTCAATCATAGCTTCATGTCAGGCTGTGTACACACTGAATGTTGCACAGCAACAGTTATCACACCCCACAAAGGGGGAGACACCACTGATAATGAGAAATAGTGCACTACTACCCTGCTGAGTCTGGTCTGTAAGGCCATGAAACTTGATCAACTTATTTGATGTAGTCAGTACAGATGTAGATGACAGTAAGGTTGATTCACACAGCATATCATGACCTTGCCAGGTCTTAGGACACCATCACCCATACTGTGTTCCAGCTACACTCGGTAAACTAGGTGTATATTCTTATGTCACAGGAGAGGTTGGCAACTGGACTGCTGGTAGAACCAACACTACAGAAAGTGTCTGACTAATACACGCACATCAAACCAGTGCCAGCTACAGTAATACAGGGTTAATTCCTGGTACTCCCCCTCATTGTTATCTATACCACACAGACTAACACAGAAGGCATCTGCCTATTGAAGTTTGCAAATGACTATGAACTAGGAGCAATAGTTGACTCAATGAGTGCTACGGGCAACATACAGAAGGGCTTTTCTGGGTCAGATGTGTGGTGTGTGACATATGGCCACAATCTGACAGCTAAGTATTGCATTGTGATCACCTATGTTATAAACCCTGTACCCATGAACTACCACCTAGGCAGTGGTCAACATAATGGAAACTGTGTGTGTATGGGATATAGCTGGACAGTAGTCTTTCCTTTGATAGTTACTTCACCACACCAGTCAGGTAGTCATGAGTGGCACCCCTAATCATGACAGGGTGCCATCCATGAATATAGAGATCATTGTTCAGCCATACTCAACACTCAAGTGACCCATAATAGATAACATATTTTCTTTAAGGGTTATTAGCCATGTTCAGATGGCCTACACTGGCCTTCCCAATCCCTAGCTCCACTATGTAGCATGATGCCTACCCTGAATAAAGCCATGTCCAACACAGAGATGTTGGACATGCTTCACTTGCACATCCTGATTCCAAATAAACACATACTTCATGGACATCCACCTTTCCAGTACCAGGATCACAACATGCCTGACAGATCCCTGTCCCATACACTTTACATACTCTTGTCATACTATGTATCCTTGTCCAGCAAAGCTGCATATTACCCCTCTTTGAGACATGGTGTGATGACCGCATGGTAAATATATCAGTAGCCCTGTGGATCAGTTTTGTGGCACTGCTTGCACTGGCCACTGTAACATAACTGTCTGTTGGCTATAGCTAGGTAACATTTCAGGCTAGGCATAAATGGCCCAGGGCATATAGCCTACTAGTTCACTATGACCATACATGCTATAGTTGATATCCAACCCTGCAAATACCATCAAGCTAGCCGTTTTCCCATGTGTTTCACATGTGCAACACAGGTAATACATGGCAGGATGCTAAACTGCTGTACAGTGCCATGTAGATGTATAAGGCAAAACACATACATGTAAAACTTTCCGTGAGCAAGTCTGCAGGGTCACAGGTCATGTCCCTTAAGGCTATGTATGACTATATATGAGACATATACACAGCATTAAGGTCTATTGCATTAATATGAACACATCCAGGCATGTGCTGATAGGTAAAGACACCAGTACAGGCAAACAGTCATGTCCACATCAAGACAACATCCACATGGAGTATGAGCAATGTCATCACTTGACACACACATATATGGTGATAACATCAAATCACCAGTACGTGTCAAATGTGTGTGAGTTAAACATGTCAGTGGTGTTAGTGTCATGTAGATTTGCAAAGACATATTTGTAATCTTAATAAATGTGATACACATGTATGTTCAGCTGTACTTCTGTACTTCTCTGTGAGTTACTGTGACCTGTCGCCATCATTATGTCTTCCAGGTATGCTGCTTGCCAGGCTGCCACCATACACCCGCTTGGAGGATGAGGTCCTCATTCCATACCTCCTCGACAACCATGTAACACTCTTCAGCCATGTGCCACAGGATGCACAACAGTGGGATGCCCAGTGGGATGAACTGTGCAGGAGGGTAAATGATGTTGGCGGCCACAATTGCACGTATCAGCAGGGGCACCGACATTGAACTGACATTATTAGATGGGCAAAACAGAGTGCAAATGCAATCGCCATGGAACAAGGTGCAACAGGTGGGGAGCCACTCACCCAGCCCCCACTCACACGTACCAAGGAGCTACTGGCCAACCTGGAGACACCTGCAGAACTCCATCCACAAGCTTTTGCTGGTATTGTGGAGGTGGGTGTCTCATAACCACTGAACCTGGAGTTGCCTGGTAAGGCACTACTGCACATATAATGCAACTATATTTCATATAGTTACATGTGTTACTGTAAAATATGCAATGTAACATCAAATGAAAGGCATGTATGCACACATGCCACATAACATAGTTTGCTACTCCATGTATGCACAGATGTGCATACTCCATAGTATAGTCTATTGCACTGGCTTATGTGCTAACATGCACATTGCACCTTGTAGCTATCACACAGGTGTGGATAATGATCTTACAGCTGTGACATTCCTATTTAGGTACCTCTGGCTTTTTGCAGTAACAGCAGCCTGTTGCAGGTGAGATTGTTATTATTTATCATGCTCGATAATGCGCAGATCATATTAATTGCATGCTATCTGCCATGTGGCCATTTAACACATGTACACATAATGTATGCTGTCCCTGTTAATATATACAGGTCAGACCTACAATGCATCACAGTGGTTACCCATGTGGAATAACTGAAGACTATATAAAACACCTACACTAAACCTTACAAACTGTCATTGCCAGCTGTGTGGACAGCTGTGAATACAATGATGGAGGTGTGGCTCAATGTAGGGACATGTACTACAGATCAGCATTACACATGTGGGGAATAGAAACAGTACTATACAGAGAGCATATGTGTGCACACACTCCAAATGTTTTAAAGCTGGAGTATGACCAGCCCACAGGATTCACCCTTGTGGATTAGACCCTTGCTATGAATGTCAGACAATGTCATGTGCTATCTGACATGTCCTTGACATTTGTCCAAACAAATGGTGCAAATAGTGCTCTAAAAAAAACAGATAACCACAAAAAAGCACCAACGTTGCGAGTCCTCAGTAAGATTTAATAAAATGTAGTTAAGCGCTTTCATCAACAAGTATGACTTCTTCAGAACAAAGAAACAGTCAAAGAAAAAAGTTTAAATACACAATGCTAGTTAGCCATTGGTTCAAATCCAGCCTATTCAAACAGTAAGAATTAATTACTCATGAATATATAAACAAGAAAAGCTAAAATAATTTTTACAAAAATAAAAACATTTACTCAATACCACATTAAACACAAAAAATGTTTTAAATGAAAAGAAGCATTTACAGTGTAAACCTGTTACATAATAAAATGTAGATTTAAAATTAGTTTACTTTTGAAAATTCCTGCAATGTGTTATAATACTATTAGACTAAGTCTGCCTTTTCCTTTAGAATAGGCAGTATGGTTGCATGTTCATTTAGTCCTGGTGGAAAATCTGCGGCCAACCTTAACTGCCACAAAAGCTCCTTTTTATGTAATGCATTTTGCCAATCTCCACCTCTCACTTCATCAAATACAAAATCAAGGATAGCAAACTTAAAGCCTATGAAATTAATACATGAAATGCTATGCTTATATAAAGCATTAGTATCTTTTTTATTTATTTTTTTTATTTTTGATGTCATACAGGTGTTCTTATATCCTAGTCTTAAACAATCTCTCCGTCTTACCCACATAAAACGAAGAACAGGTGTTGCACTTGGCTATATATACTAATTTACTAGAACAGCAATTACCACTTTTTAAAAAAAACATAACTTTTATTCTGATTATCAATGGCAATAGAGCAGTCTTGTAATATGTAGGAACAATAGGAACACCTACCACAGGGCTTACTTCCGCCCTTTTTAACTTGCATATTCATTAAGCTACTGCCCTTCTCCAGCAATAATTTTATATTGGGTCCTACTTTTGTTGAAAATATGGGTTTATCAGCCAATATTTGAAATACCTCACTATTGGTTTTAAAGATGTTCCAGTTTTTTATCAATATTCCCTTAATCTGGGAGTATAAGGGACTGTATTGTATTACACAAGCTTGTTGAAAATTGGGTTGATTCTGAGCTTCTGAATCCTTTACGGCATTGTCAGTATGGTCTCCACCACTGCCCAATAAGGGCATGTATATATGACCCCATTTTTCAAGAACATCTGAAAGTATTGGGTCTATAAATTGTCCAGGATAACCTCTGTCTATAAACATGTCCCTTAAGTATTCAAACTCCTTTATCACATCACTTCTCAGGGTTGTCATCCTGGCTACTCTTATAGCTTGACCCTTAATAATTCTTTTTTTCTGATAAATGGGATGATGACTGTTGAAATGCAAATAACTGTTACAAAAGGTATTCTTACGGTAGATTTTGGAAATGTATTTATCCTGGGCTTTGATTATCTTAGTATCCAAAAAGTTGATCTCTTGTTTATCAAACTGAAAAGTGAATTTCAAAAAATCAGCAGCTTTATTTAGATACTGAATAAATACAGGTATTTGATCTAAACCCCCATTCCACAAAATAAAGATATCATCCAAAAATCTACTGTAATATATAACATTGGATAGAAATAATTCACTTTGAAAAACATGTTTAATTTCCCACCCCAAGAGAACCAAATTAGCATATAAGGGGGCACAAGCTGCACCCATGGCTACTCCTTTTAATTGTTGAAAGTATTCCCCTCGAAGTATATATATTTATTTTCTAATATAAGGTTCATGAGTTCACACGTCAGCAAAATTTCATCCGTAGTTAGGGACGAATGAGTAAAAAGTATCTCTTCAAAAAGACATAGCCCTTCTTTTTTAGGAATACATGGAAAAAGGTCCTGAACATCTATAGTTAAGAAAAAAGCATCCAGGAACCCATAATTCCTTCTTTATTTGCCCTAAAAAATCCCATGAATCTTTAATAAGCGGGGAAATTTGTTGGTAATATGTTTTCATTTTTTATCAATGCATACTGCCATTTTTTTTTAACTATAGATGTTCAGGACCTTTTTTCATGTATTCCTAAAAAAGATACTTTTTACTCATTCATCCCTAACTATGGATGAAATTTTGCTGACGTGTGAACTCATAAACCATATATTAGAAAATAACTATATATACTTCGAGGGGGAATACTTTCAACAATTAAAAGGAGTAGCCATGGATGCAGCTTGCGCCCCCTTATATGCTAATTTGGTTCTCTTGGGGTGGGAAATTAAACATGTTTTTCAAAGTGAATTATTTCTATCCAATGTTATATATTACGGCAGATTTTTGGATGATATCTTTATTTTGTGGAATGGGGGTTGCCATTGATAATCAAAATACAAGTTATGTTTTTTTTTTAAAAAGTGGTAATTGCTGACCTAGTAAATTAGTATATATAGCCAAGTGCAACACTTGTTCTTCATTTTATGTGGGTAAGACGGAGAGATTGTTTAAGACTAGGATATATAAACACCTGTATGACATCAAAAATAAAAAAGATAATAATGCTTTATATAAGCATAGCATTTCATGTATTAATTTCATAGGCTTTAAGTTTGCTATTCTTGATTTTGTATTTGTTGAAGTGAGAGGTGGAGATTGGCAAAATGCATTACATAAAAAGGAGCTTTTGTGGCAGTTAAGGTTGGCCACAGATTTTCCACCAGGACTAAATGAACATGCAGCCATACTGCCTATTCTAAAGGAAAAGGCAGACTTAGTCTAATAGTATTATAACACATTGCAGGAATTTTCGAAAGTAAACTAATTTTAAATCTACATTTTATTATGTAACAGGTTTACAATGTAAATGCTTCTTTTCATTTAAAACATTTTTTGTGTTTAATGTGGTATTGAGTAAATGTTTTTATTTTTGTAAAAATTATTTTAGCTTTTCTTGTTTATATATTCATGAGTAATTAATTCTTACTGTTTGAACAGGCTGGATTTGAACCAATGGCTAACTAGCATTGTGTATTTAAACTTTTTTCTTTGACTGTTTCTTTGTTCTGAAGAAGTCATACTTGTTGATGAAAGCGCTTAACAACATTTTATTAAATCTTACTGAGGACTCGCAATGTTGGTGCTTTTTTGTGGTTATATATTTCCTTGACATTTAGTGGGCTGACTGCAACACTGCTTAGCTATCCTGCAAAACATGATAACTCACATGTCAAACATACCACCCTTTGTTTGCATAACTCTGTCCTCAGTGCAGCATATGACATCTATGGGTGTATTTCATATGGGACAACACTGACATGTGAAATAGATGCCCATCACAACCATTGGACAGAACATGGTTGCACATGGCCATGGAGGATGGCCAGAGACATGAAGCAAAACACACAGGAGAATTGATGTATATGTATGTACACACTGTTGTACATTGGCCCGACACAATACAACTATGGCCTTTGTGTAATGGTGATATTGCAGATGTGAAACACTAAACATCATACAGGCCTTTGTACAGCTTGTGTAAACATAACATCAAACCACCACATAACATGTCTTGAACATCATAAGTGTGTCATGACATGAAAGCATTCACCTATACAGTATCCAAATACAGACATGTGCTGCACAACATACACATACAACCACATCAGGCCACAGATATAGTACATACACCTTGCTGGTGTTAAGACATCACTGTCATGCTTGCTCCTCATGTGTGTGAGGTACACAGGTGGCATGTGGGACATGGAGTACTGCTAAGTTAGCCATGTCTGGGCATAGTTGCCAGGCATCAGCAATATGGTTGCAGATGTGCAGGGGTGTCATCTGTATACCCTACAGTGACCTGTGTCACACATTCCACAGTAGGTTTAGTGTGTATACACCTCAGTGACGTGGGGCGCATTCCATATTAGATATGTATTGCATCTGAACACAGTCATGGCTATGAAATGTGTCTGTAAATCACACTGTATAGCAATAGTGAAGCCACATGATGCCCTGCAATGGCTATGCACATCAGCTCAATGTGCAGTATGTCACTGTATATTTGTAGGGTGGACTGACAACATTGCATCAGCTGAAGGTCCATGTTAGTATAACATGTCCCTGCATTGGGACACCATTACCTCACTGTATATTTGAAAGGACACCACTGTGTTAATCATGTATGCATGTCATTCAACATGTCAGCAGAAGACATGTCATACTACATATGATTGGCAAGGATATATGCCACACACCAGACTGGTGTACTGTTAACCAGTACTGGTCTGTGGCACCATTGCAAAGTAGGGACAGCCATGTTAAACATGTGTGTACAGCCACATGCACATTGTCTGTAGACTGGGCTCAGGGGTAAGCAGAATAATGTTGAACAGACATACACTGCTTTGGGGGAGATATGCAAGTTAGGGCTCAAGCAAACATAGTATTCACTCAACATACCGTTCTGCTCATGTCCTCCTCACACATAGGGGCAGTGGCCAACACAAAGCATCTGTGTCAGATGTACAAAGGTCAGCAATGGTCTGTTAACATGTGGGGTATGTTGCACAAAACATGGCAGTGTGGTGCAACGGTGCATAGTGTATGCATTGTTCTGCAGGTTTGGGGCATAACCTACTAACACAAATTGTGCAACACAGGGATGTATGCTAACTACTACTATAATTGTGTAAGGTGCATGTCTTCTGCTATAACACATGCATGCTGTTGTGTGCTACTCAGGGATGTATAATAACTGCCACTATAAATGTCTAAGCTGAATGCCTTCTGCCATATCACATGCATGTTGCATGCCATTGGGTGTCATAGCATGTGTCTCTGTCTGTGTCTTTCTGTGTGTGTGTGTGTGTGTGTGTGTGTGTGTGTGTGTGTGTGTGTGTGTGTGTGTGTGTGTGTGTGTGTGTGTGTGTGTGTGCGTGTGTGTGCATGTGTGTGTGTGTGTGTGTACTGTGCTGTATAACGTGTAATGTACAGTTCTTGTCTGCCCCTGACAGGTGTTGATGTAGGTGTGTTGCCCTCCTGTGGTCCACCTGATGTTAGTGTCCCCACAGACTCTAGCAGTGATGATGAAAGTATGATTGAGGCATAGACAGGGTTGTCAGGGGCTGAAACTGTGCCATTGGTTGCCATTCCACCTGCATCCCCCTCATCCCCGCACACAGATCTCATGCCTACACATACCCCATCACCAGTGGCCATAGAGGAAGGACAGCTGGCGGGTGGTAGCATGGAACAGGAAAGTGTGGAGACTATGGAAGGTGTGTCTGCACACCATGATACCAGCCAACTGACTGGTGATGTCCCACACAGGCATGTGCCCATTGCTGCTCGTAGGAGGAACTCTGGCCAGCATGCCCCTGCAAGACATAGCACATCAGCTGGTGTCACCAGACACATGTTTCAGGCTGTAATGGAGGCACAGGCACATGCTGAATGGCACAACAGAGAAGGTCTGAGGCTTCAGAGGGCTGCTGTCCATTCTTTAACTGACAACATCCAGGCAATTGCAAATGCTCACCATCATCTTGCAGATGTTTTGGATAGATGATTGGGTGACATGGTGGGAGTCCTTGACCATGGCATGTCATCCCTAGAGCATGGAATGTCTGTGCTGGAACATCTGGTGGGAGTAAGGTGTCGGACATGTGGCTGTAGACCAGCTACATCACCTGTTGAAGGTCTACGTGAACATGCTACTTCACATGCCTGCTTTCATAGTGACGGTAGCAGGAGCAGTGCAGCTGGTGCTGTGCTGTCCACACCAGGACACAGCAGGCCATGTGCACATGGTCCTGGATGGTCCCAACAGGGACACAGTTCCAGTGGACGTGTCATCAGACAGTAACCATTCTGGACCTCTGTCTGGTAGTGCCCATGCAACCCTTGGCAGGCGCAGGTCACATGGCCGTGCTCAGACACTGTGAACTGTGAAACCTGCCCTGTACAGTCTGCAGTTTTCAATAATACCCCTGTGTAGGCTAGCGACATGCCAGACCTGTGTGCATACATACACACACACACACCAGAAACAAATGTAGGGCACCTCAACACACACACACACATAACATCCACACATGCCCAATGAGATCAAAGGCCCTAACCCACACACATGATGTCATCCAATGGTGCAGACTAGGCCTCTGGGAAACATTATCACCCTTTGCATATGATGATGCCTGTGCCGCATCCCTGTCATCAACACCATCAGTGCAGGGACATGCTCATATGGTCTGATGCACAGGGTGAACATACTAGAAAGACAATTGTAGATTACAGTTGTTGAGTGGTGTTGACAGGCAGCAGACATACCATGTACTACAGTTTTAGAATTCATTTTGTACTTTTGACAGTATGTATCATGTGTAACAACAGTAACTGCATGTTGATCTTGATGTTCTGCCTTTCTCTTTCAGGTGTAATTGCATGTGCTGGGGGATGTCAGTGTTTGCAGTTAGTGTCCCATATGTAAATGTAGACTACGCACAGGTCTGTATGACAATACCTGCATGCACTTTGTAGCTACCACATCACAGTTACGATCTTCCAAGTTTCAAACTTGTTTACTGATCTAATGATCCAAGAGCATGATAGCTCTGTAGTAAGCTACTGTGGCCAGAGCCATCACATCCATAGTGGGTGACATCACAGCTATAGTTACCTGGAGCGGGGTGGAGGTAAAAGAGTGGTTTAGTAGATGACAAGGGTAAAGGTGGCTTCTCATTGGGAAGCAGTAATACCTGCTCTCATGACAGGATGCATGCACATACTCAGGGATCAAAAACAAACAACTAGGACTTGTTAACATGAAAAAACGGCAAAAGTGGCAAAATATTCTCCTTCACTCCAAACTTTATTCCGTAAGCGCTTTCATTTGGATCAATATCCAAACTTCCTCAGACAATGTTACACAACCGACAAAAGCTTATATGCTTGAACAATCATCGAATAAATCAATTAAACAATTAAATAAATGAACAATAATTAAACTTCATCAACTCAATTCCTTATAAAACTATAAAAAACTGTGTAATTTTTAAATGCCATCTGTGATATGTCTTTCTGAAATACCAACAAATAATGGTAAATAAAATTAATATAGATAAAAATTCAATAAAAAAATAATTGTGTGAATTGATGTATATATATATATATATATATATATATATATATATATATATATATATATATATATAAATTAAATACCAAGGGCTGAACACGAAACTCTTGATTTTTGTTTTTTTTTTTTAAAAAAAACATCAAAACAAAACAATAGGTCATAAAAGTTATATTTTATATTTTATTATGTTTTATATTTTATATTATATTGTATACTCTGTGTGCCAACACTTCACCTATCTAGTTGTTTAAGTTTTAAAGTGCATTTAATAGATGCATGTTCATTAAGGCCAGGGTGTATATGTGCAAAAGTTCTAATTTGCCACAGAAGTTATTTTTCTTCTAACTTTAATGCCCATGGCCCTCATCTTTTATTATATGGTTCCTGATGCAAGATAGCGAAAAGGAATCTATAGGTAGGATGTTGCAATGTATGTCTAGCCAAAGCATTTGTGGTAGTACCTTTACTTATGTGATAGATATGTTCATATATGCGTTGGCGTACTGTCCTTTCTGTTTTTCCTATGTAGAAGGACTGACATTGTTGGCATACAGCAACATAAACAATACCCTTAGACTCACAATTGAATTTCCCCAATATACTATATTTAAAATCTCTAATGGTTATTTTATTACCAACATGTATATATTGACACTGGTGACAGCGACCGCATTTGTACATGCCCACATTCTAACTCTATTTGGGACTTCTAAAAGGTCTTTTAAATTCTGACCACAATGATATATAATGTGAGGTAGTTTCACAAACTTATTATTAATATGTGTGTCTTCTGTCACCAATGCCCAATTCTTATAAATAATGCTAGAAACAAGTTTTGCATCCTTTGAGAAAGTTGTAATAAATGTGGGACCAACAATGTCTGATATGCCATTAATGTGCATATTAGTTTGTATATTGCTACTTGTGTCGACATCCAATCTATTGGTTGTATCATAATACCCATTAGATAAAATAGGTGTAAATTGTCCCATATTTCTCTTCGACACTACTTCTTTCTGTATTTGATCAAAGAGTCTAGATGGGTATCCCCTACTGCTAAACATTGACCTAAGTAGGTTACATTCTGAATGGACGTTGCCTTCCAAAGGGATCATCCTAGATGCCCTGACCAGCTGTCCTTTTATAACTGCCTTCTTTTGATGAAAGGGGTGGCTACTAGAAAAATGCAAAAAAGTGTTGGAATATGTAGGTTTCCTGTATATAGTTTTTTTAAATCTATTGTGAGTTCTATCTTTTGATATAAATACATCCAAATAATTAATTAATTAATGGCTTCTATTTAAATTGGAAGGTGAAGTCCAAAAAGTTTGTGAAACCTTTAATGAAACTTTTAATTTCTTCTATAAAAGGTGAAACTGTAGTGACATCACCCTTCCAAATGAAAAACATACTCAGGGATCACAGACACAGTAACACACCCACACACTCAGGGATTCACCGACACAGTAACACACACACACAGTTGCCAATGTTGGGATGAGAATCCCTGCCTATGTGAAAATCATCATCATAGTACTATGCAATTACAAGACGCGCCACAGAGATTACACATGTACAGGTAGTCTGAATGGCCTATGATCGAGGACATCAACAGGGATTCTAGATTGCAATAAGTGTATGTGGGATGGGGGGGGTTCATCAGTAGGCTATGTAACAACAAGCTTCACCCCTGGACGTACATGTTTACAGGCAGTTAGAATGTCCTTTTAAGACAGATGACATCAACAGGGATACTAGATTGCACTGAGTGGAATGGGAGAGGGGGTCTTATTATTTCACTATGGTAAAATACAGCCTCACTCCAGGGACTGGACAGCCATACATACACACACACACACACACACACACACACACACACACACACACACACACACACACACACACACACACACACACACACAAACATGTGTGTGATTCAAACACCTGCCTATGTCTTGCTTTCTACACTTCACTTTATACAGATGTCTAAAACAGTGTACAGGAGAGTGAAAAACGTGGGATGTATTTCCCACCATACGTGACATATATGGACACACACACCCACACATGCTAGTACTGTGAATCAAACACCTGCCTACCTCATGATAGGTATTACAGAGCAAAAGCACTATCACATGTACTACAAAGTGTACTGACTCATTCCTTTGCCAACTGTGCCAATATATGCACAATATAATGCACAGGGGAGGTTTTACTGTTTCAGGTGTCAAGAGGTTTGCCTTCAGTGTCATCTTTACTGCATTCTATGTTCTGTGTCCTCCCCTTCATTTAACAAAACAATAGCTTTGCAGTTATACAGGTTATTGTAGGAATGGTTGTAACACACCTGCGAGCTGTCCACAGTAATCATTCATTTACAAAGTAGCCCCACCACTTAGTATTTATGTCCAAACATCTGTCCATACCTAAGGTACAGCTTACTGTACTTTGAGCATATCACCATATACAGTTGGCAATGTTGAGGCTGCATTGCAACTGCATGATGTACTAAGACAGCAGTCACCTTCAAACATCAGACACTGCACACACATGGAATCTAAACACATATCAATACATGTACACATATGCAGTCTCCATCAGTAAGTGGACTAGCAGGTCAAGAGGATACATTCCACACCTTCCCCACACCATGTTTGAAACCTAGCTGAGCATTACACCATAATGGATGTTGTATTCATGTACTGGTAGGACACACAACCATCTTCACTGAGTAGCCAAGTGTACATTTATGCCAACAGCACATCAGCAAGACACACACAGCAATATTCTATGTCATGATCCCACAAACTGTTAGTTGACAGTTCCACTGTGAAGCCAGGGCAATGTAATGGTCAACAGTGAGCACATCATATTTGCCACACACACGCATCATATTTGCCACACACACATCATATTTGCCACACACACCTCATGATTACTTGAAGAGTGCCAGCAATGTGCTCTGTTTGAGCTAGGCATTACACTTATTCAGGCATGTGCAAGGTCTGTGGCTTGTAAATATCTCACCCCAGCACGTTCTGGCTATTGTAGTAATAAGGTTAATGTCCAGACAGCACACAGCATGCATGGCTTGCAATTGTTGACATGGGGTATATGTAGGAGCTGTGGGCACACATGGCTGTACATGTCATGGACATATAACCTGTAACTACTCAGGAACATACAGAGCATAGCTGTATTCCCCTGAGTCTGTCAATACAGGCTATGTGTGTAGGTCCAATGATCCTGTTATTTGGGTATGTTTGTAGGCATTGCATTAGGTGGACATGTCTAATGACATACATGCCACATGGGTTGTTGTATGATATGATAGGTGTCATGGGTGACCAGTACAGAGGGAATATTACCTCTGTCAACACAGATATCAAACCATATGTAATGTTAGCATTCAGCAGCCATGGGCCTATCTTCCATGTGCATGTGTGTAATGAATGTAGCCACCTGTATATACAAAGGACAACAACAGCAATGGTATTCTCATTTATGTTGTATGAGTGTGAGATGTACATATCCAGGGCAGGTACATCTAGGTCATATCCAACCATGAGGGTGTTGTTTACTGGTGTACAGAAACAGTCAACTGTGTTAATGCTGACAACATCTGGGGGACCATGGTATGTGTACAACTGACCTGGTTACAAACAGTGTTATTATTGCATTGCATAACACATTATGCAACATTGTCAGTACATGGGTACTTTGCACAGTTGATGTAGGGCTAGGTACAGTCCACCAGTTGAAGGTTATTTGGTGTTCTACCATACTATTTCATGTCACATGTATGCGTGTGTGTTGGTAGTCTGCGGACATGGTGGTGGATATATATGAGGATACTACATAGAATGCAGCTTTTGCCACTGTCACCTGTACCTGACACATCTGTGATGAATTATGTCAGAGTAGTGGTCTTTACTTGTGAGTAGCCTTTATGAATATGTGGACACCACCACCTGGGTGGTCCATACCAGTTTCATGACCCACATGTCTGGATCTGAGTTATATGGTAGTAGTGCTATTGTGCACTACAGAGCCTTCAGCCAGGTGTTCCTCACTGCACAGATGTCAGTATTCCCTATTGTAAGCTCTACATCGAGCAAATGGATTATGAAAGCCACACATCTAGCACTGATTAACATAAGCATCCAATTCAATTGTCTTGTAGGTGTCAGGGTGTTACCTCTGTGTTTAGGACTTGTGCCTTGGAATGCCAATATATGGGTAAATGTGACCTAGGTATTATCCACACTTCCTTGAATCATGGATGCATGTGCTCTGTGACAAAGGCATGTCTTCTTTCAGTCATGACATCCCAGAATGACAGACACTGGAAAACATCATAAATGCAACAGGACATTGGCGCATTGTTTTGGTCAAGCAGTTGCCACTCGTACCATGACATCATTGCGAGTGGCAGTATTGTGCTTGGTATCAAATCCTACATCTAAGGTGATGGACAGCATCAGACGTTGTGTAGATGACCAATGCCAGATATGCTTAGTGGAGCAGTCCTGCTAATAATGTCAATTACTAACACAGCCGGGAGAGGTCATCTTGACACCTGCACCTCAATACCATTAGAAAATTGGGATCACATATTATGCTTGCACATGCCACTGTTCCAAGTATAATGCCACTGTCCACAACCTGATATCAATGTATGCCTGTCAGGGCAGCAATGTGTGTGACACATGTTGTAGTTAGCATCCACCTGTGTGTCCCATTTAACCTATTGTCTGTCACTTCCACACATGCATGATTGTGTATACTTCACATATTTATGGCAGTACTTCATGCACATGTATGCATGTGTATCACACAGCACAGATGCAGATATATCATTTACGGGCCACATACAGGTATCTGGTAGCAAACATATATGATGTGCATAGATAATGACAGTTAAGATGTGCATAGTTGTAACCCTGTGTGTTTACAATAGGAGTCCATTATAACATGTTCTGTACATGTAAGTGTATGAGCATGCACACTGTGGCCTTCTATGGTTGGAATCAGAGTGCATCCTAAACAGACCTGTGCTACTAAGTGTATGAGCATACCCACTGCCACCTTGTGTAATTTGAGTCAGTGCATCCAAACAAGCCCTTTGTTTCTAAGTGTATGAGTATCCCCAGTATAACCTTGTGCAGTTGTAGTCATAGTGCATCCCAAATGGCCCTGTGCTACTAAGTGTATGAGCATACCCACTGTGACCTTGTGTAATTGGAGTCAATGCATCCAAACAAGTCCTGTAATTCTATGTGTATGAGCATGACCACTGTAACCCTGTATAGTGATAGTAATTGTCCATTCCACAGATGGACATACTCTAGTTCAGGGCTTGTTGTGCTACAACTATACCTCTCAGGCCTACCCATGTCTTACCTGCAGATGATGTACCTTGTTTGTGCATACAGGTTGTAATGGACTCCTACTTTAAACACACAGGTTTACAACTATGTACATCTTAACTGTCAGTATCCCTGCTGATGTCCTTAATCTTAGAAGGGCATTCTGACTGCTTTGCAATGTGTAATTTCTGTGTTACGTCTCGTTACCACGTAGTACTGTAATAGTGATTTCTAGATAGGCAGGAGTTCTGATCCTATCACTGGCAACTGTGTGTGTGTCAGCAAATGGCTGAGTGTGGTTGTATTTGTGTCTGCATCCTGTCATGACAGTGGGTTTTACCACTTTCCAAAGAGAAACCACATTTTGCACTGGCCTTTATCCTTGTCATCTGCTAAACCACCATTTTCCCCCCTCCCCACTGCAAGTAATCAGTCCTGTGATGTCACCCAGCTCAGAAGCAGAATCAGAGTAAGTGTAATTGTATGGGTTCTGTGGCACATACCCCAACTGCATACCACTCTACTAGTTACCTTTACATAGGCAAGACTTGTAAGCACAATGCTGGCAAGTGTGTGTGTGACTACCCTGTAGCCAGGCATACACATGTGTTATGTCTTTTAACATGCAGCACACCATGGTAGTCATCTGTGGTGAGTGGAGTCTATAAATTATTACATAGTTAGGAATAGAAAAGAATAGACAGTCAAGAACGACTACTGTTGGGTATGTTATTTTCCTGTGCCACTGTCAAGCAGTGACACAGATGTGGTCCCCGGGGTGTATGTCTATACCCATCATTCCCCCACCCAAACTCCACAATCCCCATGGTACATTTCCTTAGCCATCATTCCCCACTCCAAACTCCACATACACAACAACCATCCCTTCTCTGGTGAACTGATTAAGATTTAAATGTTATAAAACAAGAGTTGCTTTTGTTTTGTGTACACGTCAATTCCTTTGGAACCCTTCTGTGTCACAAAGGGTGTTCAGACATGTTTATATATATGGCTATAGCTGTGTCTGTGTATATGCATGCATATATATATATATATATATATATATATATATATATATATATATATATATATGTGTGTGTGTGTGTGTGTGTGTGTGTACACATCCCGTAAGTGCATATATGTATTTAGTATTTAGTTATAATAGTTGTACATATGTAGACTTGTCTATGTTGTTTCACAGAGTACAGTACATTGAAGGGTACTGTACATATGTACACAAAGTGACTGTCCCATTTCTTTTCAGTACTGTGGAATACCTGTTGTAAAATGTCTATTATAAAAACCATAAAACATGTATACAACCCAGATGGCTAAGTCATAAATCCAGTGACCTTGGTGTGCATGGTCCAGGGTTTAAGACCCGCAAGGGTTGTTGATACTGTCATTTAGAACTGAATACAACACGTTTTGGCAGGTGTAAATGTGTTTTTGCGACAGTAAGCAGCAGGTACACACAGGTAAAAGACATGTACAACTCACAGTACACTTGAAATGCCCTTCTTTGGCATCCTGCTGATATCACCCACCTAGACATACACCTCTGGGACTACTGTAACCCAGTAATTTCTGTAGCATGTCCTGTAACTGTGTAAAGCTGTAGTGTGATAAACTAGTTTGGTAGGTGTTCTAATACCAGACTTGCTAACTGTGTGTGCGCTTGTCTGTTTGCCTGAGAAGGGAACAATGCTTTTTAGAGTATGCACACTCCTTACAATTCACATACTCAACTTTGGCAAGGGTGCAGATGTCACCCACCTAGAAATACACGTCTGGGACTGCCATAACCCAGTAATTTTTGTAGCACGTCCTGTAACTGCATAATGCTGTAGTGTGATAAACTAGTTTGGTAGGTGTTCTAATACCAGACTTGCCAACTGTGTGTGTGTGTGTGTGTGTGTGTGTGTGTGTGTGTGTGTGTGTGTGTGTCTCCCTGAGAAGGGAACAATGCTTTTTAGAGTATGCACACTCCTTACAATTCACATACTCAACTTTTGCAAGGGTGCTAATGTTACCCACCTAGAAATACCCCTCTGGGACTGCTGTAACCCAGTAATTTCTGTAGTGTGTCCTGTAACTGCATAATGCTGTAGTGTGATAAACTAGTTTGATAGGTGTTCTAATCCCTGACTTAGCAACTGTGTGTGTGTGGCTGCCTGAGAAAGGAGCAATGCTTTTAATCCCAGACTTGGCAACTGTGTGTGTGTATGTGTGTGTTTGTGTGTGTGTGTGTGTGTGTGTGTGTGTGTGTGTGTGTGTGTGTGTGTGTGTGTGTGTGTGTGTGTGTGTGTGTGTGTCTGTTTGTCTGAGAAGGGAACAATGCTTTTTAGAGTATGTACACTCCTTACAGTTCACATACTCAACTTTGGCAAGGGCGCTGATGTCACCCACCTAGAAATACACCTCTGGGACCGTTGTAACCCAGTAATCTCTGTAGCATATTGGGTAACTGTGTACTGCTGGAGTGTGATTTAGAACCGTGGTAGGGTTCCATCCATAACCATGGCAGTTATGTGTTCTGTGTGTTTCAATGTCTGTGTAGGGAGCAATGCATTATAGCCTACTCACTCACAGGACATTTACAATGCCCTAAATTGGTGATCCTGCTGATGTCATTCCTTGTCAAATACACCTCTGTGGAACAAGGTCCCTAGTAATCCTCGTGGTGCATCCTATAACATCTCCATGCAGTAGTGTGATATAGATCTTGGTCATGGGTTTTATACCCACATATATCAGTTGTGTGTGTCTCACTGTCTGTTTTGTGAGCAGTGCATTTTGGGCTACTCACTTGCAGGAAATTCGAATTGCCCTACTTTGGTAACCCTGCTGATGTCATTCCTTGTGAAATACACCTTTGGGGATGGGGTAGCTCAGTAATATCTGGAGTGTGTGCTATAACTTCATAATGCTGTAGTGTGATAAACTAGTTAGGTAGGAGTTCTATTCCAAAACGTGGCAGGTGTGTGTGTGTGTTTGACAGGCAGAGCCTGTGTGGCGATGGCTGTGCGTATCTAAGCACTGGACATGTTGAAGAATGTTTTGTTGTAGTTTTCCTATATGGTGGCCATATTATATGTTACAATGTCCACCTCACGGGGATTACAGATTTCAATCAGTTAAGAGACTGTGTTGGCAAGCCATACCCCTACATCTGGCAAAAGGCCTGGTGAACAAAGTAAGCACCCTTACTATTACCCAGAATATGGTCTGAACCCATGTGTCATACACAGACACACTTTCCTAGAAATTCCGACTATGTTGCTATTACCCTGCACATTGTTGACAGATAGTAGGCATGATGTGAATGCAGTGGGCTGTAGAGGGCCTGTCCACCAGTACAATAGGCACATAATTGTGGACAATGCACCTTTGCTATGATCCCCACTGGACTCCTGCAACATATGTGGTGCCATCAAATGTGATCCACATAGGACATACAATACCTTACACACATACCCTGGATGGACAGATGCCACTGACACCAGGGAATACCTGTATCATGCTATCAATGCAGGCGCAGGGTCAACCTGCTGTCTATTAGCAGGTCCTGCCAAACCAGGCCAGGATTGGCACATCTGATGATAACAGTCTGTGTACACAACATGTGCCAGGCAAACCAGGTACACTTAAACATGTCACTGTACATTAATGTGGGACATGCACATCCCAGGCAATGTCCATGTCAATGACTATCAAACACAGACATGGCATGCATTGCAAAGCAATGGCCACACACAATGGTAACGAGGATGACAGGACAGTTAATACAATACCCATCTGTGTGGGACATTGCAGTCACTACACCCCTGAACCACACTGCAGACCATTGTCAGGTGGCCTGATGCCAAGGATTACCCCTCACCCAGCCTTGTACAGCCATCTTGCACAGCCAAACACTACACACCCATGAAGCAATGCACACATGCATGTCAGTACTGTTACTTTGTGTCTGCATGTGGGGTATGATGTTCCCAACCACAGTCACACCCAGTATAACTCAAATTGGCATACTGACTGATATCAGACACGTTCACATGCTCTAGCCAATAGAACCTCAGGATAACCCCTGTGGTGCATGTAATACTTGTGCATTACTGTAGTGTGGCAAACTAAGTAGTTAGGAAGTGTATTTGTGAGCCTGCCAAAGTGTGTCAATATGTCTGAGTCTCTTAGAGAATGTGGTTGTGTTGATAATGACATCTGTTCATGTGGATAGCCATGTGTGCTACACCTAATGTATGTATACTATATCTCTGTTGCAGATGTCTCTCACCAGCACACATATATGTTCTTACAGCACACCACCATGTCAGCTATGTGGCACATGGAATAACTGCATGCACTTGTAATAGTAATGGCTAGTCAGTCAGGGGTTTGAACCCCTGTACTGGTAGGTGTGTGACAGACGATGCTTAGGTTTCAGTCTCCCAGCCCTTCTCTGATGTACTTTGCCTCTGTCTGTCCCTCACAAACACTCTCTGGTGGATGTGGAGATGAACACCTCCTCAGCAGCAGCTTGTGTTTTGTAAGTGATGGTCATGATCAGGTGATGGCCTCTGCACCTTTTGCAGTCCTCCTCTAGCTGATTGCATGTGGAACAGCTTTGGTGACATTCCCATAGCCAATTGCATGGAAACACAGTACAATATCTAGGAACATCATGTTGGTGTTTGCCCATGACAGTCGCTGCGAGTGGAAACTGGATCTGGTGTTTCATAAACAGCACCACAGATGAAATCTGGATATTCCTCAAATGACATACACAGTGGAAAATAGCCTAAAGACAGGAGGGTGATGTGCCAGACATGACTACAACATGTAAGTGTAGCTATTCTTCATTCAGACTACTGCCAATTTAACAAGTTGTGTGTGGTAATGGCTAGTCTGCATGTTTTAATAACTGACAAGACAGTGCTGTTTGTGAGGAAACCCCCATCTGTAGGCTCATCTGTGGACTGGTCCGTGTGTGGATCCCTTTGTTTCTTGTGTTACTCACAGAACACACATCTGTGAACTGCAGAAGCATAGTGTGGGGATTCAGTCAGTACATGGTGACAGTGATGAGAATTACTGCCATCGCATACCTGATTGGACATATGTCACATGAAACAGTGGTATGACAGTCACTGTCTGAGGTTATCACAATGACATGCCAATAGTGGGTCACTGTTCATAGCTGCAGTCACAAGTCATCTACGCTTTGGACAGATGTCATGCAGTATATATGCATGTGTTGTGCTCCCTCTGCAAATGTATGACATCTGTTCTCTTGGGTTGATGATAATATCTATGCAAGGTGTTATAAGTAATCCTGACTGCTGTTGACTATTACTAAGCCTTACCTGTGTTAAAACTGCAACACCATAGGCTGTATGGGATTGGAGGTACCAGCAGAACCACCTGTCCCACTTCAGCTGGCCATGGCACCGGGCACCAGCACATCTGGGGCCCAGCCTTGAACCTCCACCTCTGTTGGCTCTGCACCACCTTCTGTTGGAACCACCACTGAGGATGGGGCCTGCCCCTCCTGGGAGCAGGTCCAGACAGGAACTTGTCAGCTGTCGTACAGTCCAGGCCGTGGTGCATAGGGGGCTCAATAAGGGGTTTTGAAGACAGCTACGCCAGCTCAAGGGCAGAGTGTCACATTTAGAGGGTGAGCCTGCCCCTCCTAGACAGCCCCCAGCATAGCCACCTTTGTGGCTGTGATGGTGCAGTGATGGCTGCCATGGGTGGGGACCTCCATCCCACTGTTTCCATTTGGGGGCTCATGGACATGTGACTGCCAAACACCCCTCCCTGTCCAAGGTGTATCCCCCAAATGTGTCATATACCGCCCCTATATGCTGTCTTGTCTGTCATCCTACCCAACCTATCCTCCACGAGCCTACCTACTCTCCTTCCCCAACATCCCACTCTCACCTTATGAAAATGGAAGCAAAAGGCCAATCTGTTCCTAGAACAACTTTCGCCCCATACATAGCTGACCATTTCACACACGTGTCCACTGGACACATGTAACCTTTGTAACTTGCATCACAACATACTACTGTTGTCCTTACTCCTCTCTCAGGCACATGATCCTGGTATGCACATGAGTCCTAAAGGTTCCAGGTACACGTGATGCAGATGACCCCATTGTACACACAACACTACTGGTCCATCTATGGTTACCCCATTTAACTTTTTAATGATGATGATGTTGCACACAGCACCTTGCAAGAGTACTGTTCTCACATAATGATTGAACAGGACCTGTTTTGTTACTGTAAATGAAATTCTCAAAGTAATGTATTTAATGTTTCCATGTATTAATGACATATGTCTGTCTGAGGGAGTCTTGATATTACATAGGACAACACCACTACATAATACAGGAGTTTGTGGTGTTTCCCTTTTCATTCTTTTTTACTGCTTTGTTGTCACATGGTATGTTCTTGATATATCTATCTATCTATATATATATATATATATATATATATATATATATATATATATATATATGGATATAAACACACACACACACACACACACACACACACACACACACACACACACACACACACATGCACACACACACATCTACATAATGGAATACATTTCCTATACTGTTGAATGACTGTGCTGGATGCTATGTTTGTGATAACATCCGATGTCTGTATATCTGCCATGACTTAATGGTAAATCACATTGGCTGTGGTGTGCAGGATCCTGGTTTTGAGCCTTGCAGCAGCCATTTATCTTGTTGCTGGGCATAACAAGGGCCGTTGGATACAGAGTGATTAAGGCACTTTTAAGCAGTTGTGAGCGGGTGTGCATGGGTTTGAGCGACGGTAAGCAATGGTTACTTTTGGTTACAGTTCCTTACACTCAGTTAACTTCTTGATTGCTTAACCTGTGTAGGCAGTGCTTACCCCCATGCAAACAGGCTGTAACCCACTCACTGCTGCTTAAAAGTGCTTACTCCCACTTACCCTCACGTTAATTTCTTTAAAAGAAAAGAAAAAAAGGGTGATAGGAAAGTGGTGAAAAAGGGGCACAAAGAGGTAAAGACAGTAGGCAAGGTAGCTATGGATGTGCAGGAAAGGTTTAGGGAAGCTCCATATCTGTCCATTCTACAGCAACTGCTGTGCATATGCAATAAATTCAGTGGTACGTTTGGACACTCACAACCCTGAGAGAGGAGTGAGGACAACACTAGTATGTTGTGATACCAAACAGAAACATTGGACACGTGCGAAATGGACAGCTATGTATGGGGCGTGCTTTTTTTGCAGGAACAGGTTGCCCTTATTTCTTTTACTTTTAGGTGAGAGTGGGATGTTGGGGAAGGAGAGTAGGTATGATCAGGGAGGATAGGTTGGGTAGGATGACAGACGAGACAAACGAGACGTGTACAGGGGCAGTATGTGACACATGTGGGGGGGAAACACTTGGACGGGGAGGGGTGTTTAGAAGTCACAAGCCATTGAGCCCATAAATGGATACAGTGGGACTGAGGTCCCCACCCATGGGCAGTCACCACTGCACCTTCACAGCCCAGAAGGTGGCTGTGCCAGGGGCTGTGTAGGAGGGGCAGGCTCACCCTCTAGTTGCACCACTTGGCCCTCAAGCTGGCGTAGGCAGTCTCGAATCTCCCTGTCAAGCTCCCTATGCACCACAGCCCGGACCGTACCACGGGTGACAGGTTCTTGACCGCTCCTGCTCCCAGGGGGGGTTGGAGCTCCATCCCCTGTGGCAGTGCCTCCTGAAGGTGGTGCAGGGCCAATGGACGAGGAGGTCCCAGGCTGGGCCCCAGATGTGCTGGTGCCCGGTGCCATGGCCAGCTAAGGTGGGACAGTTGGGTCCGCTGGGACCAGCCTTCCCATATGAGCTAGGTCATAGCATGTTTAAGGCTGATATGGGTTAGTAATATTCAACAGCATTCATGATTTGTTATAACAGTATGCATAGGTATTCCAATTACCCAGGGCACCAGATATAAAATAGTTGCAGAACAGGCAGAACACATGCATATATGGGTAAACAGTGGCCATTACAACAACATGCAAGTTTCATTGATGGCAACAGGACACCAATATGGGGGTATTTTAACAAGGTGCATGCATAGAAACAGATGTGAATATTTATAAATCAATAGGACATATGTCCCAACAAAGGTTAGGAGTGTAGACATATCAAATGAGTTGTGTCAATCGGTTATTTTTGCACATATGGCAGGGGTGAGAGAGAGAGAGTTCAATTAACAACTAATAAATCCTTGTAGTTTATACAACATTCGTAGTCACTGCAGTGGTCTGTCCCTTACAAGTATTATTACACTACCCAATGGCGTTATATTGTACAATGGTATGTTTGTCGATTAGTATGTACGGAACCTGTGTCTTCCGTACAGGCTTGACAAGATGTAGGTGTAATGCAGCATGTTTGGAGACTGCTGACTGCTGTCATACACTTTGGGTGAGATGCTGGGATGACAGGTATGTTTGCATGTACATTCTCTGACTATGTACAAGTCTGACTATCAGTTATATGTCCTTTACAGTTTCCTACATTTCTTGGATCATCACACTAATTTGTCAGGGGAACAGGGAAAAAGGCAGGTGATGTGGGCCATTTATCAGGACATACTGGGCAGACTGGAACAGTTGAGGGGTATGAATATGCATACCACTTTCTATTTGAGCATTCTAGCATAATCTGTACAGTTGTTAAGTGTATATATGCATGCAGCTTTCTCTCTGAACATTCTAACAAACTGTGTGCAGTTGTGCAGAATGATTATGCATACAACCCACTGGCCCTCCTGGGATGCAAAGCCCTGCTGTGTGTGACAAAAGCAGTACAGTTAAGATCACTGTACACTATGCTATCAGGCAATTGTTGTGAGGCTTTGCAATGTATTTAGTCTAATATGACTGATCTGTTTGCACATCCAACATTGTTATACAGCACTTCGTACACATTTTATTTGCATACCAGTGTGGGTAACACTACTTACTACAACAGTACTATTTAATAACTGCAACAGTACAGCAACATATGACTGCAGAGTAAACAGAAGCAATGCAGGGGTTACACCTTTATTCGCAGCATATTACACAAATCTGTATACTGGTACAACACTTTCTGAGGCTCTTACATTTATTTGTTATGACAGTACATGCAGGCTATTTACTAACCTGCCTCGCAACACATCCTTTGCAGCCTAGCATCATAGGCTTGCAGGTTCACAGCACACTCATCTGCAGTTGTCAGAGAAGTACAGTGATATTTAGCCGTACCTATTCATAGTATACACAAGCTAGGCAATTACTGACTACGTAGTGGAAGGAGTACTTACTCAGTTCTGGTGCATTCTGCATCTGCCTTGCTTCCTGGATCCACTGTTATAGGGCATCCCCCCTCCGTCGCTTCAGGTCTGCATGGTGGTGCCTGACCTGCTCACCAGTCTGGAGGATACCCGTGGCACTAGTGAGGTCACTGGCAAGACTGTCCCAGGCCTGCATTTTGTACTGTGAGCCCTGGTACAGGCCCTGCAGTAGTCTCCTGTCATGGTGCTTTACCAGGAGCCATACCATGAATTTGGACTCCTGGATGCCCCAGCGCTGCACTCTAAAGCGAGTGCCTTCTCCCACTCCAGCCATTCTGCCTGCAGGGGGATGCTACAACCAGTTATGAGCTGTATTCCCGCCTCTTTGGTTTAAGTAGCACCGGATTCCTGCCCTTTTCCGTAATTGGCTGATTTCGAAAAGGCTAAGCTATGTCTTATTTGTTACAGGTTATATATGTGTCTGGTATCCATCATTCATGTGTACATACACTGTATGGGATCCTAGGGACTTCATAAATTTATTACAGTGACACCTCAACTCTATGTTTACGGCAGTACTCCAATTCACATGTATATGGTCTGTGGCAGGTTATAGAACATTACACTGTACATAGATTCAGTTCACATGTATGATTTGATTTCTCTGTGGTGAGGATTAGTTTGCTGATACCTCCTTTGTATGTATTGCTATCATGATGTAGTGGTTAACTCCTGTGACTGTGACATACAGGGTCCTGAGTTCTAGCCTTCCAAAGGCTGTTCATTTTGATGCTGGTCAGAACACGAGCTGTTGGGTACAGAGTGATTAAGGCACTTTAAAGCAGTTGTGAGCTGGTGTGAGTGGGTTTGTGAGGAGCTAAGCAATGCTAACCTCCGGTTACAGTTTCTTACACTCAGGTAGCTTCTGCATTGCTTCACCAGTGTGATACTTGCATACCGGCGGCCAAACATGCTTACACCCGCTTTCTCCCACACTTGCAAATGCACTGCATTTGGTGTTTGCATCTGACACTCACACTCCTGGGTGGGGGTGAGGACTACAGTAATACCTTGTGATCCCTATTACATCGGCTTACATGCCTACAGTGGGGTGTTGCGACCATGTGGTCATAGATGTTGTGTAGTGGGTTATGCAATGACACATATAGTCATACCATACTTAGCCATTTAAACTGGACTGTGCTGCGGTTGGACCCATGTCGTGAATGGCTGCCCATTAGGCGTAAGCATGCCGGTTGACTGTACAGAATCCATGGTCTGTCCAGAGTTTGTTTAATACTATTGGTGTGTTCTTCTTACAATCTGCACCTGTCTGGCAAATACCTGGGAACTGACTCCATTAAATACAGACAAGTAATTGGGTTTAGGACCCCACATCCTTCAGCCGAGTCATGCTAATGCATACCTATTATTCTATCAGCTTTTTAAGGTTGTAAGTGGAATATGTGCTTTCTGTCCCTACTTGTTCCCCCAACGGTTTATGTTCTGTCCAGTGATTTTGCTCTTAGGGGTTGAGAGGTATGGGCATAAGCTCTGCCCATTTCAGAATATTACTTACATCCCCGGGTTATGATGCCAGCCAACACCTGCACTCCTGGGCCCATAATTGCATACCCATAGTTCCCCCACCTGCCCCTCCTCTACAGCACTCATCCTTACTGTGGGTGCAGGTGGGGTCTAACCACACCACTACACACTGCCCACTCTCCACGTATCAGGACCCATGTTGTAAGTTGTGTCGACCCATGGGTTATCAGGCTTGCACAACCTACTGGTCCGTGTACGTCTACAGCCTGGTTTGATGAATGATTACAAGGACTGACTCCAATGATCAGTAATTTTTGGGTGTCCCACAAGGGACATTGATGTCTCTGTTTCAAGATTAGACCTGCTAGGTCTCTCCCACTGGTAGTATCCTGCCTGTGGTCTGGGAAGCAGTGGTGTGTTTACTTGTATTGTGTGTTTGTATGTTTCACCTCTCTAGGTGGGGGTGGTTGATGCTATGTGTTACACGTTTGGTGATTGGACCCCTCAACCCCATTTGCATGGCCTGTGAACATATGTAATTCGTAACTGTTGTATCATATCCTAGCTAATTACATGTGTATATTTACACACACACACACACACACACACATATGTATGTATATATATATATATATATATATATATATATATATATATATATATATATATATATATATCTGCATTACTATATACTGATATATCTGTATATGAATGCATACATGTATATATTTATATATTGCTGTCTATGTATGTCTAGCAACATATGGGTGCATGGATATCTGCATATGTATATATCTATATGTGGGTATGTGTATGTATTCTGTCTCTGTATGTATACATTTGTACTACGGAGAGGGAAAGGTATCTCTCCATGTCACTATGGGTAGATATGCACACACATTCCTCTACATATATACATCTACATCTGGTTATTCCATTCTCTGCCATGTAGATTAGACTTTGCTGCAGTGGGACTCATAGCGGGTGTGGCTGCTCATTGGGTGATGCCTCTGCCCAGTGAACACTTTTGCAAACATCACTGGGGCTGTCCGTATAGACCGACATTACCCAACACCTGCACATCTAGACCCATAACTAGCTACCCATAGTTCCCCCACCCACACCTCCTCTACTGCACCCATCCTTACTCTGGGTGCAGGTCGGATCTAAAAACACCACTACACACTGCTGACTCTACACTTCACGGGACCCATGTTGTATGTTGTCTCTACCCATGGGTCATCAGGCTTTCCCACCCTTGTATTCCGGGTATGTACACACCCCAGCCAGAATGGTCATCGTATCAGCTTCCTTTGGTTATGTGTCAATTTTTGGGGCGATTAGATTTCACGGGTGCACTCCGTTCCCCCCCCCCCCACCGGTTGTATCCTGCCTGTGGTCTGGGGAGCAGTGGACTGTTTACATTGTTTGTGGGTTTGTGTCTATGTTTCCTCTGTCCGGCTGGAGGGGGGGGTCATGCTACATGTTACATGTTTCTTGCTTGGGCCCCTCACTTCCATTGGCATAGCCTGTGAACATATGTCATTCTTGTGTGCTGTTTCCTTTCATAGCTGTATATCGGTATATATCTATGTGCACACACACACACACACACACACATATATATATATATATATATATATATATATATATATATATATATATATGTGTGTGTCTGCAACTATAAATATATATATATATATATATATATATATATATGTGTGTGTGTGTGTGTGTGTGTGTGTGTGTGTGTGTATGTCTGTAGGGCAATGCATACCCCCGCACAAATGCACTTAAACACGCTTACTGGTGCTTATTTATGCTTAAACCTGCTTACTACTACCTTATTCATTATGACATTGACACTTCACTCCAGTTCACTTTTAATTGTTATTATGCAGGTTATACAGCAGACAGATGTCGAAATATGTTCATATACAGGTTACCAATGGAAAATGGTATGTGCTGCAGTGGGATTCGGAACGGGAATGTCTGTTCGTTAGGCGGATGCTCTAACCACTACACTATTGCTGTGCTGCTTCATTTGCATATATACCCATATACCCATGATTCCTAGTTCCCCAAACATCCACCCCAACACTACACTAACACAGCAGTCATCCATTCTCCAGTTGGATACACAGTGTATACACACCACAACACATTATCCACTCCCTACTCCTGTAGACCCATCCCATGAGTTGACTCACTCCACGTATCCTCAGACATCACAAGCTTTTAGTCCACAAACATTGATGAAATGAGTGACCAATAGGACACTATTCGCACTTTTTGGGTTGTCCCACCTGGGACACACATGTCTTTATTTCAGGATTAGACTCTATACTTCATTACATCATTACTCCCGTTAATATGACACTACAATAAATTAATAGGTATGACTATGTGATAACGCACACGTTACACATGAGAGCTAATAATGTACGAGTTTGGCAAAATTATTTTACAAATAGGACCGGTTTAGTGATTGGCGTTGCCATAGCAAGCAGATCACAGGAATGATTCCATGTGTGAGAAAGTCCTCACATTTGATTTTTTGACAACACCAGTGACTTCAGACATTGTATACACTAATGCATTTTAGCAGTTTCGTCCCTTCCCTCTTCTGCACAACCTATTATTCTATCTACTGTTGAGGTTTGTAGGGGCACTTTCATTTTATTTATGTCTGCAAAAGGAATGAATGTGTTACAGGGAATGTACTTCTACATGTAGATGTATGCATGTGTGTATGCATACATACTTATAACGAACTCACTGACCTCCACGAGGCGGTCCATTTAGAACCAAGCCATCCAACCCTGACATGCCTGGATCCATAATTGAATACCCATAGTTCCTCCACTCCACCCGAGTTCAACATACATGTAAACCATCCATTTTCCAGTTGCTATCACAGCCATGACACACCTCCACACATTGCCCTCTCCCCAGCATTAGGGGTCCTACATGTATGTTGTCCCTACCCATGTTTTATCAGGCTCTCCCACCATTTAGTCCTTGAACATACCTGTCCTTGCTTGTGTAATGGTCGGAGGTCCAACCATCCTAGCAATTTTTGGGTAGTCCCACCAGGGACTACCCTGTGATTGTTTGTAAAGTAGACTTAGCAGATCGGCAATGTTACTCCCACTGGCAGTATCCTGCCTGTGGTGTGAGTAGCAGTGCTCTGCTTCCCCCTGCCCAGCTGGGTATGACATACACTGACAGCACTAAATAATACTGGAGTTGCTGTTGATTCCCTTCTCATTCTTTTTGTATGCTTTATTGTTATGACGTTCATTCTTCATATATATATATATATATATATATATATATATATATATATATATATATATATATATATATAATTTTTTTTATATATATATCTGTACATACACATGCACATCATTTCCTATGCTGGGCAATGCTTACACCCGTGCAAGCGCACTCAGACTTGCTTACTGGTACTTATATATGTTTACTACTGCTTATTTGTGCTTACACCTGCTTACTAGTGCCTTACTCATTATGACACTACCACTTTGATTGAATGACATTAGTTAAACATTTCATGCAGTACTCCAGTTCACATTTACATGTTATTGTGCAGGTTATACAGCAAAATGGCATTCCACATGGAAAATGATATGTGCTATAGTTGGGCTCGAACCGTACATGCCTGTTCGTTAGGCGGATGCTTTAACCACTACACTATTGATGTTAAAGTTGATTCCACATGTTTTTCCTCTATTTGGATGATTTTGATGTGTAAGCTACGCTAAGCAGGGGGAGAGCGAAGTGCAAACACGTTGCGCTTCGCTTACAAGTTCGATATTGAAGCAATACAAATGTAAAATAGGGACACGGGGAATCTAATTGTGAAAGTCCTAGGGACGGGGCTCAACATTCCGCTACGTGCTTGTGTGTTTATTACTTTGATTTTATTTCAGTGTTCATGGACACTCTTGTATGCTTAGCATACATTTCAGTATCCACGGACACTGAATTAATTGTTACTGTTAAAGGCAGGCTCTAATAGTAAGCATAGTAGGTTGTGCAACTGTGGGGTCATGTTTCCACCTCTGTAGAGCACTTAAACATGCCCCGTGCACTTGCACACATTTCCTGTGCATGTCGAGGGTGCGGCAGCATGCCCTCATAAATATTCATATGGTGCTGCTGCACCATCTTTAATGAGGATGCTTGGCGCAAGGCTAAAACCGCCCTTGTGCCGAGCTTCATGAATCCCGGGGATCTTACTACTGGCACAAGTTAGAGCCACTGAAGAAGTTTTGGCTGATCTGTATATACATAGATAAGGTATATATATATGTGTATGTATATATATATATATATATATATATATATATATATATATATATATATATATATATATATATATATATATATATATATATATATACACATATATATGTATATATATACAGTGGATATAAAAAAAGTTTACACACCCCTGTTAAAATGCCAGGTTTTTGTGATATAAAAAATGAGACCACAATAAATCATTTCAAAACTTTCCCACCTTTAATGTGACCTATAACTTGTACCATTCAATTGAAAAACAAACATCTGTTTGGTGGAAAAAATATAACAAATAAAAAATGTACGATACGCTGGTTGCATAAATGTGCACACCCTTAAATTAATACTTTTTTGTGTGTGCACACCCTTAAACTAATACTTTGTTGAAGCACCTTTTGATTTAATTACATCATTCAGTCTTCCTGGGTAGGAGTCTATCAGCATGGCACATCTTGACTTGACACTATTTGCCCACTCTTCCTTGCAAAACTATTCCAAATCTGTCAGATTGCGAGGGCATCTGTTGTGCACAGCCATCTTCAGGTCACCCCACAGATTTTCTATTGGATTTAGGTCTGGACTGTGGCTGGGACATTCCAAATCTTTAATTTTCTTCTGGTGAAGCCATTCTTTTGTTGATTTAGATATATGCTTGGGGTCATTGTCGTGTTGAAAGGAGAAATTCCTCTTCATCTTCAGCTTTCTAGCAGACACCTGAAGGTTTTGGGCCAAAAGTGACAGGTATTTGGAACTGTTCATAATTCCATCCACCTTGACTAAAGCCCCAGTTTCAGCTGAAGAAAAGCAACCCCAAATCATGATACTGACACTACCATACTTCACCGTGAGGATGGTGTTTTTTTGGTGATGCAAAGTGTTGTTTTTGCACCAAATGTACCTTATGGAATTGTGGCCAGAAAGTTCAATCTTGGTCTCACCAGACCATAACACATTTTCCCACATGCTTTTAGGAGACTTGATGTATTTTTTTGTAAATTTTTGCTGGGTCTGAATGTTTTTCTGTGTAAGAAAAGGCTTCCATCTTGCAACCCTACCCCATAGTCCAGACATATGGAGAATACAGGAGATTCTTGTCACATGTAGTACACAACCAGTACTTGTCAGAAATTATATAAGAAAAAAGCACAACACCAGAAATAAGAATGGACCAGTACAATCAAAAATCCAAGTAAAAAACAACAAAAGTGCCATAGTCCAACAAGGCAAACTGGCAAGATAAAATAAAAACTTTAATTCAGAACAGTCATGTTCTGAATTAAAGTTTTGATTTTATTTATCTTGCCAGTTTGCCGTGTTGGACTTTGGTACTTTTGTTGTTTTTTTACTTGCCAGAAATTCCTGCACCTCCTTCTGTGTTGCTGTAGGTCTCTTCATAGCCTCCCTGACCAGTTTTCATTGTCTGTTCATTAATTTTGGAGGGACGTCCAATTCTTTGTAACATCACTGTTGTCCCATATTTTTTCCACTTTTTGATGACTGTCTTCACTGTGTTCCATGGTATATCCAGTGCTGTGGAAACTTTTTTGTACCTTTCTCCTGATTGATACATTTCAACATTGAGATCCCTTTGATGCTTTGTAAGCTCTCTGCGAACAATGGCTTTTGCTGTAGCAAGCAACTGAGTAAATATCAGGATCCTACTAGGACAGCTGAACTTTATTTGGGGTTAATCAGATTCTATTTTATTAATGGCAGGTGTATCCAAGAAGACTGAATGTTGTAATTAAATCAAAAGGTGCTTCAACAAAGTATTAATTTAAGGGTGTGCACACACAACAAAGTATTAATTTAAGGGTGTGTACACTTATGCAACCAGCGTATTGTACGTTTTTTATTTTTTATATTTTTCCCCTAACAGATTTATTTGTCTATTGAATTGTACAGGTTATAGGTCACATTAAATGTGGAAAAAGCTTTGAAATGATTTATTGTGGTCTCATTTTTTATATCATAAAAACCTGTCATTTTAACAGGGGTGTGTAAACTTTTTATATCCACTGTATATGATAGTACCTGAGGTGGTTGCCTTGCAAACACAGTGTTAAGGTTGTAAATATATATTGGGTAATGATGATTATGTGACTTTGGACAGAGATAAGAGTTTATGCTGTTCAAATGAAAGCTAAACAAAATTATAAAACTTCAATAAAAGTATTTAATCATTTATTTAATTTCAAAGAACATAAGGGAATCAATGAAAACAAATCAAACAAAAAATGTGTCTTTAGTGCATTTCATTGCAGGTGAAGGTGCAGGATAGAAAAATATAGAATGCACAAAAGAACAATAGTGATATTTTTGAAAGGATACAGACTTGCTTGTGGGACTGAGATGCTTATAGATAGAATACCATATTACATTACCAGTAGAGATAGTTAATATGATTCGTGCTGCCTACAGAGAGAGTCTATTGTACTTAGAGCTAAAATATAGAAAGTATTGAAGTGTAAGTAATCACTTAGAAAGGAAGTTAAATATATTTAGTCTAATATATCAGTCAACAGAAAGCTGACTGTAGTTAAACAGGATACAGATTTTGTTCTGACCCACAACACTTCATTAAGTGGCTCAGGAGTGAACATAACTCTTTGCAGACTATTGATGAAATAAATAGTTACCACAGTGACAAATGCCAGTTTCTTTTCAATGCTTGATGTAAAGCAGCCATTTTGTTAAATCAGGCTTGAAAGAGAATGTTCTGTAAGCTGTGCATTTAATATACCATTTGGGAGATATAGATTTTTTAAGGCTACGTTATCAGATCTCATGAGCACAAGAAGTTCCAATGTTCTGTACAAAGCATAACTGAGGGACTGAAAGCTGTCACTAACATAACTGCTGTCATTCTAGTCTGGAGTTTTAAAAGACAGAAACATAGTAAACATCTGATTAAGATGCTGGACAAAATCTGAGGTTGTGTGGTTTAAAGCTTATTAGGTTTGGATTTGTCCAGAATTATTAAAAAAGAAAATGATAGGTACGTATCAAATAGGTAAGACGTTTCATGCTCATGCACTTTTTTCTGTAATTGTATTATATGGGAGTTATGATCAGGTCACCAGTCATAACAGGTTATAACCAGAGACCTGATTTTAATCCTCCATTTATCTAGCTTGAATGTTATCTATCTCTCCTGGAATATAGAAGTTATGGACATTGTAAGTTCTGGGATTCACTGACTCTATAGCTGATGGGGAGAAGGCTTCATTATTTTTTCCATTAGTTCTGGAAAGTTGACAACAACTATTAAAGCTTCAATAAAGAAGACAAATAAAAATATCAGTTTTATGACAAAGCAATTAAAAGTTTTCCAAGTGTAACTAAAAGATAGAGTGAGGATGATGCTATGTTAGAATTATGGACAGAAATTATAAATTCAAGATATAGTAGCTGATCATCACACAAAGCTGAAATCATATGTTGTGTAAGGGGATGACATATAACTGTATACAGCAAACTATAGACATTTTATGAAGTTGCTAGAACATGTACCATAAACCTCATTAAACAATCATGGTAAGACTTACCTGAAGTTGTAGTGAATGCTTCAATTAAGCCACTGACATTTACTCTTGAAACTTGTCCTGGGACTGCTTGATAACTATGAGGGGGTCTACTTTACTCTTTTACTAATAAAGTTATTAATATGAGTGGTGATAGTTTGCAACAGAGTCCAAAAATATCCAAAGACTGCAGCTATAATTTTTAGATATGGAGGGATGGTAAAGGAACCATTCAAATGCCAATGTTGTAGTACATAATTCTTTGATACCATAATGGATATATGCATGTAATATTTCTATGACTCACTAGTTTAGCCATAGCACTTGACATATTTCTGCAATGTATAACATAGGGCATTTTTTTATTGGTAAAAGGGAGATGTAACACATGAGGCATGTGATGTATTGCAACTTTAAATAAAAGTAGTACATGGTTTGGGTCATTTGTTATGGATGTATTCTTCAGTTTGGATTAGAAGTTAATAGTGGAAACACCCTGTTGTCTTCATGTGTAGACAGTGCCTGTATTCCATATTGAACTATTTGACCAAATACCTTTTTCTTGCAGATCTGACTCATCATCATCATCACCATCATCATCATCATCAGCCTCCCCTTTCCCCATTTTTTTTCTACATGGCATTGGGGTATCGTGTTAACTGTCACCATCTCTCTCAATTCAGTGCCACACTCCTGCCTTCCTCTGTTGCAGACCTTCTTTCACACAAGACATCCACCTCTTTGCTGTACATTTATTTATTTTATGTATTTTACATTTGTTTACTGGGAAAGTCCAACTGGATATATGTCCATTTTCAGCAAAGGCCTGGGGAGAAAAGATCCATTAAGCAGAGTACAATTACATTAGGAACAACAGAAACATTTAGAGATAAGTATAATTTGCAGTTTTCAGTAGGGTTACAAACATAGATAAAAACATAGTTGACAAAATCAGATCAGGCAGATTAAGTTTCAAACAATAATACATGCAGTTATAGGCTAAGTCCCTTCAAGAATTCATACACTTATTATTGTATATGATTTAAATGCTTAGGGAGAGTTTGCAGGATCAGCGGGTGGAGATTAGTTAAGGTTTAAGCAGGGACATTACCAATGCTGTTGGAAGTGTAGTTTGAGGCTTTTTTTGAACTGGGTTAAGGATGATTGGTGAGTAAGTTCTGCAGGTAGCAAATTCCAAGTTTTGCCTACTGAGTTGGTGAGTAGAGTCCCCAGCCACATTTATGGTCTTAGTTGTTTATACCAGCAGTTTCTCAGCAGAGCGTAGTGACCTCAGGTTGTTGTATGGTTTGATGATCTTATTTAGTGCTGGTGTGTTTTCAGTTTAGTATAGGATTTTGTGGGTTATTATCAGTTGGTTTTATCGAAGACTGGGCCATTGAAGCCATCCTAGTTGGGTTAGGTTGATACGATGGTGGGTCCTAGAGGTAGTACCTGTAGTAAATCTAGCAATATGGTTTTAACAGCTAGCAAGTTTGGTAAATGTGGCTTGATTCAGGCTGGTGAAGAGGGGGGAGGCATAGAGGAGGATAGATAGTAGGTGGGGCCAAGTGATAGTAGTTCTTGCCTCCTACCTTCTTCCAGTCTGTCCCAAATCTTCCTCACCAGATTGTCCTCTGATTTTCTGCACATATCCAAACCACCATAATCTGTTCTCTTTGATCTTTTCTGCAATTGGAGCTACTTTGGCTTCTGCACTCATGTCCTCATTTCTTTGTCTGTCCCACAGTGTGCATCCTACCACCCTTCCCAGACATTTAATTTCCATCACCTCTAGCTTCTTCAGCTGTTCTGCATTTACTGCCCAGGTTTCTGTACCATACAGTTGTACTAGTTGCACCACTGTCTTGTACACCTTAATTTTCAACTTCTTTGGCATTCTTCTGTCATAGACAACACCTGACACTATGCCATTTTGCTGCAGCCCCTCTAATTCTAGCTTTGACCTCTTCATTCAGACTTCCCTTCTCCTCAACCACCCCTCCAAGATACTTGAAGCTGTTTACCTGTTCCACTATCTTCCCTTCTATTTCTATTGTCACCTTCTTCTGATTTCCCCAATTTGCTCCCATTACCTTCATGTTATCGTTGCTTAGTTTCATCCCATGTGCCTACAGTTTAGCATTCCATTCTCCTTTCCTTTTTTGAAGTTCTAGCTCAAAGTCTGCCTGTAATGCCACATCATCTGCATACAGCAACTTTGTTGATCTGTCTTCTCTGACCTGTTTACTAATGTAGTCCATCACCAGTATAAACAGCAGTGGGCTCAGAGCTGAACCCTGGTGTACACCCTCCCACTAGGAACCCCTCCATGAGGCTAAACACTGGTACTTAAGTCATTGGGTCCTTGTACATAACCACTAATTCTACCAATGTTTCTGGGACTTCAAACCACTGCAGTACTGCCCAGATCAACTTTCTTGGGATCTTGTGATATGCTTTCTCCAAGTCTAGGAATGCCCAGTTGGACTCTCTCCTCATCTCTAACTTCTTCTCAAGTATCTGTCTCACTGCAAATATCGGGTCAATTGTGCTGCTTCCTGATCTGAATCCAAACTGCTCATCTCCCATCTTACATTCTGCTATGCATCTGTTTATCACTCACCCTGTCCAGAACTTTCATGCAATGTAATAGGAGTTTGATGCCTCTGTACTGCCCACAGTTGTGGATGTGCCCTTTGTTCTTGTTCACTCACATGAGTATGCTTATTCTCCAGTCATCTGGGATACGCCTTTCTTTTCACACTGCTATTAGTACCCTCAGGAACCATTTCTCCCCTATCTCACCTAGCATCTTTATCATATTTACTGTGGCCTCATCTGAGCCTGCTGCTTTCCCTGACTTAATTTTCCTTAGTGCTGTTCTTACTTCTAGGGTGAGCACCTCTTCCTCTCTCATCATAGGCTGTTTCTTGGGCAGTAGAGCTTCTGTGGGGTTTTCTTCATTCAGAAGCTACTGGAAATGCTCCTTCCATTTGCCTTTTATGCCCTGTGGGCTGGTGAGATGGTTGCTGGCATCTCTTATGAAGGGTGTCTGACTATCTTTTTTATCTTTCTGTCTGCCTTGCGACCTGATATAGTTTCTTTGTGCCACTTACTGAATCACTTTCCAGAAGTTGGTAGAGTGCCTCCGATACTCTATTCTTAACTATTGCAACTTCTTTCTTAGCTTTGTTTGTTAGCCAACCAGTAGTCCTTCCTAGTATGGTCAGTCTTTTCTATCTCCCACTTCTTCCTGCATTCCTTCTTTCTTTTGATGACTTGCTGGGCTTCTGCATTCCACCACCAGCTTTCCTTATGTACCTTATTTCCATACCTGGCTCGGCCACATATTTTTTCTCTAGTCATAACTCATGCTGTTTTTAGGCACTGCCATTCTTGTTCAACTCCACCTATTTCCTCCACTTCTTGGGGTGCTAGAGCCCTGAGTAATCCCTTGAACTGTTGTAATTTCTCTTCAGTCAATTTTCCAGCTCTTCAGCCTGGTCTCTGTTAACCTTAGATCTGACCACTGTTTGCAGCTGATTGTGCCACCTAGTGGTTTTTATGCTTGTTTCACTGAGGATGACTTTGCAATCATGGATCAATTATGGATTCTACCCCAGTGCCCCTTCCTTACTAGGAGCAAATCTACCTGAGTTGCATGTTGGCTACCCTTGTATGTGATCTCGTGATGTCTCATTTTCTGAACCATGTTGGCTACTATCAAGCCATTTGTAAGACAGAAGTCTAGAAAGTCTAGAATGGTGTCTCCTTCTTTATTCCTGTTGCCTCACCCATGTGGACACAGGCAGTCCTCAGATCCTGTTCTGCCTTTCCTGATATGTTTGGGTCACCCATTATCAACACCAATTCATGTTGTCCTGCTTTATCAGTCTTGCAACTGCTGTCTGAATGCACTATTTTCCTCACTATCATGGGGGCATAGGCTCAGATTATGAATACTGCCCATCCCCTACCTCACTGCCTTCTGAAACTTCTCTCTCACCACAATTCCTACACCATTTCTAGCCTGTCCTCCTCCTTAGTAGTAGAGTCTGGACCCAAGCCAAGTATTTGCTGCACTGCCCTTCCATCTCTCAAGTGTTTTCTGCACTGTTCTTCCATCTCATCTCTTGGATACATAGGATGCCCAGCCTCCTCCATATCATCATGTCATCCACTTCCAAGCTGCACCCTGTCAGTGAACCTACATTAACCATAGCAATTCTCAGTTCATGTTGACAGGTTGATTGGTTTTACATCTAGTTTTCACTTAGCAGAGCCAGGTAGCCCAGGCTAGATACCAGTCAACCAGTAGCTTATTGACCCAGGGCGAATGGCGGGCACAAACTGGCCAATAGGGGCACATACATCTCTCCCACATTAGCAAGGGTCCCTGGCATAGGTCAGAGTAGGCCAGGTCCTCAACCCACTTATCACGGGTACTACCTATGCCCATTTTGGTGACATTAGTCAACATGACTGAATCACCTAGAACCATATTTTACATAATTGAGTGACTAGTCCTGCCACGGTGTGCAGTCTGTGATTCATGCTGTCCTCTCTTGAGGATACTGCACACCACAGCAGATGCCCAAAGTGGTTGGTCTGTATAACTGTACCCCTATAGGGCACTGTGTAGTCTGTGCTGCTGCCCAGAGCTCCATTTATTGGTGAGTTTGAAATGGAAACACTCAGCATGTTTTTCGGACATGGGAGAAACCACACAGAAACACAGGGAGAACATGCAAATTCCAAAAAGGCAATGGTCAGAGGGAGGTGAAGACCTTAATCATTATGCCATTATGTCTTTTCTTCTGCAGATCTGACTAATGCCACTATATTTAGTCCTCATATTCGATAATTGTCAGCTACTCGGTAAGCAATGTCTTATTCCTACATCTTAAAATAAATAGTTAAAGAAAAAGAAATAATTTTCATGGAAAGAGTAGTAGTTATGAAACTGATAATGTACTATAAGTTCAACAATTCCTGCAGGAAGATAAGAGATTAATTGTGGGATAGGAAAATGGGCACAAAAAGAGAAACAAAAAGGGACTAGCTGCACATATCAATGTCAGATTATGCAATCGTTATGATTTTTTTTTTTTTGCAAATAACTAATGTACTATACTGTGATATAGGTAAAAAGGTGACTTGTGTGGCAGTGAGCTGAGATTAGATAAGATGTGATTAAGAGAACTGCCATGAGAACAGAAGTGAAAAGAAATGTACGGGGGGTACTGAAAAGTTCTAAGCCCTTCCAACTTTTAAAATTCTAAACATTATTTTGCCTCTGTAGCAGAAAAGAGGGTTATTTCATCTTGTAAAGCACCAACTTGCTGAATCATAGTTCTATGTTTCGGCATTGTTTCAGATCATTGACTGAACCATGTCAATGAAAAGTGTGGAATTTTCAAGTGTGGAACTCAGAGCCGTCATGAAGTTCTTATTCCTGCAGAAAAAAACTCCAAAGGAAAGCCATGAATGTGTGATGCAAACATTGAGTGGTACGTGCCCTTCAACTGTGAAAAGTGATATGCATACTTTCAGCATAGAAATTTTGAGACAGAAGATATGGCAGGGTCTGGGATGCCACAAATGGTGTCACTTGCTGAAATTGTTGACCATGTCCATCACCTGATTTTGGAAGATTGGTGAATATCAGCTAAAACAATTGCTGAGACACTACAGATATTCAAGGAATGTGTTGGGTTTATAATCCATGAGCACCTGCGTATGCAGAAACTGTCAGCCATGTGGGTACCCAAATATTTGAATGCCAATGAGAAAAGACATTGAGTGAATACTTCAAAGTTAATTTTGCAGCATTTTCGTTGAGTTGGTGCCAACTTTTTGGAACAGCTAGTTACTGTTGATGAAACATGGTTACACCAGTATGATCCTGAGACAAAATAAGAGTCTATGCAATGGTGGTACTCAGCTTCACCAAGGCCAAAAAAGTTCAAGATCCAAAAGTCAGCAGGAAAGGTCATAGCCATAGTGTTTTGGGATTAGGAAGGTGTTGTAATGACTGACTATCTTCTAAGGGGCCAGTTAATGCCGACTACTACTGTAACTTGCTGTGCCAATTAAAGGAGGCATTGAAAGAAAAAAGGAGAGGGAAGTTGCAGAAAGGAGTTCTCTTTTTGCAAGATAATGCACCTGTTCACAAGGCTTACAAAAGAATGGATGTTTTGATGAAATTGGAGTTTGAGTGCATAGGCCATCCACCCTACTCACCAGATATTCGTCCATCTGACTATTTCCTGTTTCCAAACCTTAAAAATAGTTTGAAAGAGAGGCAATCTTTGAATGATTTGGAAGTGATTGCAGTAGCATAGCAGTGTTACTGTGACCAGGCTTCAGACTTTTTTTTTTTTTTTTGGCAGGGTTGCAGAAACTTCAGACATGATGTGCCAAGTGTGTTGAACTTCAGGGATAATATGTTGAATAACTTGTAAGGTTCATGGCTTCACATCTTTCCCTTCTTGGTCAGGCTTACAACTTTTCACCACCCTCGTATAATGAGTAGAGGTAAGATATGATTGGAGAAGACAAGATGACATTCTGGCTAAACCAACATTTGCAGATCTGACAGAAGAATGTAGTGTGGGAAACAAAACAAATTAACCACTGTTCAAGAAGGAGTTAGATGATAAATGTGATATAAAAAGAACCATTTCATGGAGCAGAATTATCTCTGAAGATAATAACCCTAATACACAATAACATATTTTCTGATGATGAAGAATGTTTTCACTTGTTGATGTTAAATGGAATCTTTAGGAAAAATGTACCAAAAATGGAACTTAAGATGCTTAAGTCTTTTATAAACTAGTTGCATGCCTTATATTTATCAAACATATCTGCTGTAATATCTGCAATGATATGAGTTTTATGTTTGCTTATAACCAGTGTGTCTACATTTTGTAGTCTGCCTCAAAAACTCTTTGTTTATTAAGTTATTTAATACATGGTATCTTGTTTAGCAAGCTTAATATGGATCTTGTGAGAATGTTGTACAGCTTAAAACTTAGATCACATGTATCTATACTAAAGTACTTTTCTGAGCTTTGGTATACACTTCCCACTTTAACATCCCATAAGGGACAAATTATAATAACTATGATTCTTAAGGGTTACAAATCAATTTTAAGAAGTTAATTTTCTAATTGTTTTGTCACTATTTAGTTGAGTGATTTTCATTAATGCTATTTATGGAGAGTTCTTTATTAGATTATTATTATATATGATGCATCACTGGTAAAGATAATCGTCTGATTTTTTTTCATTTCAGTTTAATAATCTGCTGAATGGAGTCAAGCAGAAAGCTTAAAAATGTTCTGCCTGAAATGTAGGATTCAACTTGAAGTACAAACTTTAATCCTACCCCCATCTTATATGGGTTTATGTTATAACAGCAAACGAGCAAAAGATCGAACGCTGTTATATCGACCACAAAAGAATGAAAACAAAAAAGAGCAAACGGCCAGAACAGTGAATTTTCGCTGTTCCAAAAAAAAAAAAAAACACTATTTTAAGTGGGGGGCTTCACCCCCTCACCCACACCGCCCATGTGGGGAGCTGCGCACCCACACCCCCTATTTAAATATACCAACTCTGAGATCACACTACAGTGCCGAAAACGGCAAAGTGATGGAAGCGGCCAAGCGACTTCTTTCCCAGGGAAAGAATTCGCTTAAAAGCCGCTTCATCATTTTGGATTTTTGCATTTACAGTTCGACGAAGACACATTCATCATAATGCGTCTTCGTTCCTCTGACAGGAACCCTGTTATATTGTTGTCAAGCACTGTCATAATAGCCTGCCCACTCTGAAAACAGAAAAAAAAATGATAATAAGACTGGTTAGAAAGATTAAACAGATTCTTATAAGAACAGTAGTTAGTCATTCACTTCCAAGGCTGTGGGCAAGTAATAGATGTATTATGTTTCCAATATGATATGTTATATGGCAGGAAAATGTGTAGTGGATGGACAACAACCCAGTCAACAATTAATTTATCACTTACTCTTTTATAATAATTAGGGAGTTTTCTGGAAGGTGTTTATTGCATTATTATACTTTTCTATGTACTGTTTCAATATTTTAAACTTGACATCCAAAAAACCAAAATGTTCATAGTATTGTTACCTCAAGTCAGTCCAGAGATCATACAAGAAATAAAATAGATTAATTCTAAAAATGAAAATGCAAATATAAAGTGAAACATTAGCTAATGGATTTTATTCCAAGGTAATTTTATAAAGATGTGAGAAATATAATTAATTTCTAGGACAGGTACCAAATGTAATACTTTTCTCATGCAAAACTCATTAAGATATGGCTAATTGACTGAATTTTATTGGCATCTATTGTTTCACATTGCCTTACTTTTGCCTTCATATTAATTCTCTTAGAAAACAAAAATATGTAGAGATGTTCTTTTCCTAATTTATTATTTACTATTTTAATTAGACACATTAAGAGGTGATTCTCAAATGCTGTCTAAATGTGCTAATACAGCAAAAAGCATTATTTCTAATAACAGGTTCTGTACAGTATCCATTTCTAAATTGTATTAAATTTCCATGACAGATCATGCTTGCCAAGTTTCTTTCCTCATGCATGACTATAATTCCATTTTTGCAGAAAACCAGTTCAGTTATTTGAATCACTGGAATAATGAATTGCTTATATTCACACATAACTACCCAATGATGAAATTAAATGTGATGGTTCAAAAAATGGTAGTAAAAACAGGTAAAATTAATTTTGATTCAGCTCATGAACCCAATATGTTAGGCAAAATACTGAAATGATATGTGTGCATTCTGAGGTTATAAGACTTATTTATGTGGGGCTTGAAGAAATCAGTATGAAATAAATAAATTCAGCACATTCAGCTGGGTATCCTTACCTCATAACAAGGAAAAGTTTATTTTGTGCTGCTGTAGGAGCTGAGAAGGATTCAGAGGTGAAATTGCTTTCATCAGTGTGAACAACATGCATAATTGCTGCTACTTCATAAAAATTGCTAAAAAAGCAAAATGTATTCTCTTGGGAAAATGTCATTATACATAGATGAATACATATACACATTATATATGCATACTATTCATTTGTTTGAGTGTATGTTTGTGCGTGTGTGTGTGTGTGTGTGTGTGTGTGTGTGTGTGTGTGTGTGTGTGTGTGTGTGTGTGTGTGTGTGTGTACGTTTATTAGTTTCTGTTCAGAGTCATGTAGCAATGTAAGGTTCTGATACCACAAACGGTCAATTCCCTTCTCATCATAACTCCTAGAAGAACTTAAACATTCTCTTGTTTTCTATAGTGTGCTAAAAGAAAAGGACCTACATACTTAGAAATCTGCAAATCTATAGCAAATTAATAGTCCAGGATTTGATCAGTATAGATAAATATATATGTGTGTGTGTGTGTGTGTGTGTGTGTGTGTGTGTGTTTGTGTATGTGTGTGTGTGTGTGTGTGCGCATATATATATATATATATATATATATATATATATATATTTTTATATATATATATATATATATATATATATATATATATATATATATATATGTGTGTGTGTGTGTGTGTGTGTGTGTGTGTGTGTGGTCAGGAGGTTGACTTATCAGAAACTCAAACTTCATATGGTTGAGACCATATGATTAACTTTTCAAAAAGTCAAAGCTTTTATATGGAGACAGCAGTACAGTGGGGATTGGGGAATTTACCCTTTTCTCCACTGTAGTATGATCTCGAAGTTGACATATATAATACACAGGGTGTATGGGAGGTACAGGGGTGCTTGACCCCTGCAAAAGTGTACATTTTTGTTGTTTTGCTTTTCAGAAAGTCAATCACATGTTCTTGACCCTATGTTGTTCATCTATCTGAAAATTCAATGTTCTGACAGAGATACATACACTGAAGACGCTGCGAGCGAAACCGGCCACCGGTCTGTGTATTTATGGGCTGTTTTGCCTAATAAACAGTTCAAACTCTGCTGATTGTGGATTTTTATATGTTGTGAGTGCTGGATTCATTTGTGGATTAGATATAGATATAGATATATGTATAAAAACTGTGTTAGGTCCACATCTCTGTAGTTAACTGCATATGGTCACCTAGCCGATTGATTAACAGAAGTGCGAGATCACACAAATCCAGGGGTTGGGAAATTTACCCTTAACCCATATTTCTGTGACCTAGGAGTTAGTATATATAATAGGAAGGGGGTGTATGGATTTAGGGAGGCTTACCCCCCCCAACAAAAATGAATATGACCTGACTGATAACTGATACCTGCATATACTTATATGTTTGTATGTATGTATAAATACATGTGTGTGTTTGAATCTATCCTAATGTTGGTATTTACTGTGTTTTTGTGGACAGCTGTTTAGTCAAGTGCATATGGTTGACTAGGCAGTTGATCAACAGGTGAGTGAGACTGCACAAATCCAGGGGTTTGGGAATTTGTCCTCATCCCATATTTGTGCAATCTAAGTGTTAGTATATGTAATTAGCAGGGGGTGTAGGAGGGCAAGGAGACTTGTCCCCTTGCAAAGTATGTTTTATTTCATTTTTAAAAAGTAAGAACTTGCATGTGCCAAAGCTGTTTCTCAGCACACGTGTAGCTACTTTTTGACTGTTGGATGAAGGCTTCATGATTAGCTAGCAACTGCAATATGATAGTCCACGCTAAAGAGAAAATACTGTCTGAAAGCTTGTTTTCCAAATTTTCTTGTTACGCAGATAATTTTTTTTTTGTTAGGATTGCCATATGACACTGTTCAGTAATACTTTGCTTGTTCTACAGAAGGTAGAGTTTTTTTATATGACTTATATACAGGACAATGGATGTGAAATGTTTGTAATGACTATGTGAGAGGGCAAGCCATGAATTCAGTTAATATGGTACTATACAGTGTCCTATATCTGGAAATCCCAACACTGTGTTGGAAAGTCTGCATACCTTTGAAGGTATTTTGTTACTCGTTATTTTTGGTTGGCCATACTGGGGTAGGTGCTTAATATCACTGAAATGTTTCTTAATTCATCTGTAGCATACAGCACTTTGTATGAATGCAGCATCCATCCATTCATTCTTTATCCATCCTTGCACTTATTCATGCATCCATGTAAGTATGCATGCATACATGCATCCATGTATCCATGCTCTAAACCACATATCCTAGTGATATAACTGTGGCAGTAACCTGAGTAGGGTAGACTTCCCAATCCACAGCAACAATCTCTGTCTTATCTTGAGTCTCATTTATTGCTTTATCTCTACAATACAGCACTCTTGGAACTGTTATTGTTATTATTTCCATCAACAGGTCAATCACCTGGCATTCCAGGCAAGTGGAAAGACTAAATCCTTCCAACTTGTTGCTCACCTGCTCTATAGTCTCCTCCCACCATGATGTGCCTAGTACACCTCCTATGTGAGGTCTTCAAAGGTGTTCTCAGAAGCTGTCAAATGACTCCTACAGACACTACCTAGCCTAAAGGAACAATGACTGTAATGACTGTAGATCCACTGGGACTGCAAAGCTCCTTCTCCTCCTCCCCTCTTTGTCATGGAAAGACAGCCCATTTACATTATGAGGAATCCTGATTTCAACTGCATTGTATTTGTGATATCATCCTTTCAGTTACTTCCGCAAGCTCTTGACCAACGGACAAGACAGAGACAGTCACTAATTAGTAAACCAAGACTTTCATTTTCTTACTCATTTCTTTCTTTAACTCCAAATACAACACTCTCAGAACTGTTCTTGTTATTATTTCCATCAACAGGTCAGTCGCCTGATCAATCCTGCTACCATTCAAGTACAAGAACTTTAGGATTCTTTAAATCTTCCATATGAGAGAACTGATTGCTTACCATATGCATAGATCACTCAAAATATTTTCTGGGGAGAATCAAAATCTTTGATTTGGGGATGCTGATTCAAATCCCACTTCACACACATAGTAGCAAACCACTATTATACAAGCAAAAATTAACAAGACACTTGAGGCTATGAGGACAGCATAATTTGCAAATAACAGATATGCAGTGTTCATATCCCCAAAATGGGTACTCCATACCATCAATGCATTTTGATGGGTTCCTGACATGAAATTGAACGTTAGGAATACCGAATACCAGAAGGATGAACTTGGTAGTTCGAAAGTTGAGAATGTCAAAGCTGCGGAAACCCGAATTCTTTCCCAGGGAAAGAATTCAGTTGGCCATTTCTGCTGCTTTGGCATTTTTGGATCGGGTCAAGGTAAGTGTACGAATGGGAAGTGATGGACTTTAGGGTTAGGGTGCAGGTCAGGTAAGTGTGCAATAGTGTTGGACTTTAGGGTTAGGGTGCGGCTCAGGTAAGTGGGTGATAGTGATGAACTTTAGAGTTAGGGCGTGGGTCAGGTAAGTGTGTGGTAGTGACGGACTTTAGGGTTAGGTCTGGGTTAAGGATATTGCATAGATAGTGGTGTATGTTAGGTTTAGTGTAGGTTTTGAAGGTGTTTGGTGTGATTGTGTTATGTGTGTGTTTTTTGGAACAGCAAATTTTTTCCCTGGGAAAAAAATTCGCTGTTTTGAGGTTTCGATGTTATCCGAATTTGATCTTCCAAGTTCAAGCTTATGGTGTTCAACATTTTGGAAGTTCGATTTCGTGATATAGACCCCATTTGATACACTGTCTATGAAAGTTGCAAATAGAAGAGTAGAAAAAACTCAACCTTAACAGAGACCTGCATCTACCTTGTATTCAACTTAAAGGTAAGAATGCAGATATAACTTTGACTTCTCAAATAAAGGAACCACATGGCATTCAGCAGTGACCCTAGGATCTCACATTGGTGAAGTACCTTTTACAAGACATTTTGGGGTACATGTACATATGCCTTCACAAGATCCATAAACCATATGCAGATGGTGCTGCAAACTTGCATGAATCAGCTGCTGCCTCAGAAGGACAATGAATACATCCATCGTTCCTTGGTTGGGATGGAATCTGTATTGCTCCTCCTGAATTAGAAACTTCACTATTAGATGAAGGCTACATTCAACACCTTGGCATGGATCTTCAAATGGATGCTTTGCAGTGTGGTCTCTCTATAAGTCAAACAGAGCTACTTATCTACCTTTTAAAAATGAGGACCACTGTAGCAGTGTGCCAGTCCAGATTAAGTGCCCCAGTCTTCCATTCAACATTGAAAAGGAGTGCTACCTACAACACCAAAACCATGTCTAGAATGTTCTTTATTTTCAGCAATTATCAGCAGAATCTTATCTACTCTTCCAACCTCTGCATGGTGGATCTGTTTATTTGCTGCACTAGCACCACTGAAAAAATAGTACCAGTCACACTGTCTACTTCTGACACTGCTTCATAAGAGCACATCACAGTCTTCAAATTTTGGAATGCCTCAAAGATTTGTTTTTCTACCTCTCAACAATATTTCCATTTGAGATTAACTTTTCTCCACCCTTACTTTGCACTGCCTGGGCAATAGCTTGTCTTTTTACTTTCAGTAACTATACTGTAGCAATGAAAATGTTTGAAAGGAAATTGTGGGGTATTACTGTCTGGTTTTGTTAAGAACATTATTATAACATGACAGGTAGCTTTGTTTAAACAGAATAGGAGTGTCCTTTGTAGTTCTTCACTGTTATTGAAGGGGGTTATACAATACGAAATAAGTGCAGTTGGTACAGAAAGATTTTTTGAGCTCATCTTTCACTAATTGCAGTGTATGTGTTCTGATAAGAGCTATAGCAAAGCTATCTGTATAAAATCAGTGTAGAGAAATATATATAACATAAATTGCTACCACATGAAAGAATTTATGCTGTCTACATGTAAACTAATTAATGTGATTCAACTCATATTAATGTTATTTAATTTCTAAACTCATTCACTAGGATATGTTAAAGTGTTACTATTTTTCCATTTGTATTATGTTCGGTTCTAGAACAAGAAAGTATTCATAGAAGGTGTACAAAATCATCAAAATCATAACTGCCTTTACAGATTTTTTATTGTACATGACATGATTTCTGGAAAATGCCATGTGAACTTATCAGAGCTGACCAGTTGACACAAAATGTTTATAAGTCTCCTCACATGGCAGGGTTGTATGGTTAATCAGTATGTGTTACTGATCATATGTTAATGCTTGAAGTAGAGTATGTAACAAACGCATTATCAATATAACTGCAAAAAGGGATTGGTGGCTGGCAAAAAGGGTAAAGTGATTACCTCACAGATACAACGTACATGGTTTTATTCTCACCCTTGAAAGGAAAATTGTCCAAAATTAAAATGGCTAACAAGTGAAGTTAGTCTAGTACTTATCATGTGCTTACCATGATTTTAAGTAAGTAAAACTAGAGTGTTCATGTGTTTTAACTGTTTCATATTTCCCAGTCACTTCATAGAAACTGCCTTGCTGAGAATGCATGTTAGTTTTTGCAAGCTTTAGGCAGTGGCATTCTTTTGTGGGACTGGAAGATAAGAAATGTTAGGCAATATATAAACAAGGTAGTCATTATAGTCTGTATACAGATTATGATATGGATTATGGTGGCGCTCATTAAAAGTTTAAATGAGAGTTTGTGTAGATTCGCCAAGGTTGCATTTGTGGCTGGAATGTAATCTTTGTAGTATATACTTCACTTTTCAGACAGATAATAATGTTGTTGTTGTTGTCTTTCGGCTTTACCCGGTTAGGGGTTGCCACAGCGGAACTCCGGTCCACTAATGATTATTGCAAAATTATATGGGTGTATATGATTTATACACTTCCATTTTAGCTGCATTTTCATGCTGAATCTTATATTTAGTTTATGCTGACAAGTCTAACTTGTGTGTGTGTGTATATATATATATATATATATATATATATATATATATATATATATATATATATATATAAGCATCTGTATATTTCACAGAAGCTAATGCATATTGTACTATGAAATCTCATTAGTGTTCAAAAATGTGAATATACTGATATGCTGATTGGAGATAACATTCACTGTGCCAGTGTTAAATTGAACATTACTTACTTACAGAAAGAAGTTTGGTACTCTAAAATTAACATTTTGGGAAAATGTGCTACTTGACAACCTTGGAGGACATGCTTTCTTTCATGTCTTCCAGTGTAGTTTAAAGAAAATACATATGCCATCCAGGGAAATACTTTTTGCATAGAATGATTTAACTGTTCATATCATCGACACCATTGCAAATGAGATGTTTAAATATTGGTTAACATCCACTGCTGGACTAACTTGACCAAATATTCAGTAAAACTATAGGGAAACTGTAAATCACATATGCATTCAAATACTTGTTGTACTAACTCACAATGTTGTGTAAATAAGGGCAACAAGTCACAGATACATTCAAAGTTTGATGTCATACAACTATAAGTGCTAAAGTTTATAGTCATATTTCTTGTATGAGATGGAAACAGGCCTCTGCTTGAAATGTTTGCCAATTCAAATTAAACTAAAATAAAATAAAATAAAATATTAATTTTCACGAGTTATGTGCCAGTTCGCAATATCTCCATGTCCCTAGTTAAAAAACTTAGACTTCAGTGTTTAGTTTTTTTCAAGTGACTATTAAGCTACATTGTCATCAGTTAGAAAAGTACAATAACATGTAGAAAAGCCAGTTGGATACTTTAAAAAGTTGTTGTTGTTTGTCTTTTCGGCTTTTCCCGGTTAGGGGTCGCCACAGCGGAACTCCAGTCTGCTAATGACTGGCAGTAGATTTTTTTATGGTGCCAAGTTGCCAGCCCAATGCCCAACCTTCAGCGAAGGCACGCCCATTCACGCATGTCTTTCAGAGGCCACTCGACCACGGGGAGGACATGCAGACTCCACACAGAAGGCACTCCAGCCGTGAATCGAACAGGAGATCAAAATATATAACTATAACAAGAGAAAATGAACTACTATATTCAAAGTCACACAACTCGAAAAAAAATATGTACAGAAACAATCATTCTCTCCTTTACTCTTTATTAGTAAATTAAAACACAGTTAAGTATGAAAAATAAATTGTTACACAAATAGCAGTAAAAGAGAAACATAAAGCAATGTGTAACTTTGAGACAAAATGTTTTTTACTTCTCTGAAGCAGAAGAATATACTGCACAATATCAAAAAATGAGTCAATGTTATTACAAAACCAGTATCATTGTATGATAGCAATAATCCACTGGGTGGGAGTAGGTAAGGCTTAGTTTACCCACAGCTGGCTTTGTTTATTCACTCGGGCCTCATCGTCATGGGTGAGGCATTCCAACAGTGGGTAAACCAAGTATTGAACTCACTCAGCCATGACATATTGCTGAATAGCATAGTTTAGAGCTTAGATCCAAGAAAATTAAAGAAACATGCAAAAGACTACCCCCCTTACATAGCCGGAGAAAAAAGTCTCTGACTAAAACTTGAAAATTTTTTTCACTTTATTTTTTGGACTACATATAATCTGTAAGGGTCTATATTAAATAAACGAACACTTAAAATGTTGAGTACGACATACTCAAACAAGTTTAAGTGAACGTTTATTTAATCAACAGCTCAAAATGTTGGAAATAGGAGTTCCGAAATGTTTTTTTTGGCCAGCACAAAAATATGTTACATATTACGTCATTTAAGCAATGCCATTCATACAGAACGTAAATACAACTAAGCACTGTCCTCTAACCATGAAAGTATCGGAATATACCGTTTAATGAATTACATGCAAAACTAAACAGCAGTAAACATATGATAACAACCAATATAATGCAGTAACAAATTAATGACATAGCTTCAATGAATATAAAATCAGTTGTGGTAAATTGGTAGTTGTGATACTTCAGGAGAGGTTAACACTATGGATACCTCAAACTGCTTCCCAGCTGGTGTTGTAGGAGACTACTATGCATGTGTAAAGTCCCAAAAAGGAAGAGAAATGCTAAACATAGATGGTTATTTGTATAGCCTAGAAAAGGTGCTGGAAGGTAGAAAGTACTGGTGTTGCAAAGTCAAATGAAAAGAAAGCTGTAAAGGACGTGCAGTAACACACAAGGATATATATGGTGAACTACTTCTGAAATGTACAGGGCATCACCATGCTTCAGATGTATGTGAGGTAAAAAAGTACATTGCTTGTGATAAATTAAAGGAAAGTGCTCGTACATGTAGGGTTACTCCAGCACTTGTTTTTGATGATGTCTGTGCATCTATTGCTATAGAATACTCAACTGCATTTCCATCAAGATGATCTATGCTGCAGCAAGTACACAGAGATTGTAATAGTGCAGTTAGAAGTTATGTCCCTGGGTGTACTAGTTCAGAAAGCATAAATCCTAACGATTGTACTCTAAAAGAAGGGTGCTTTGTCCATAAGAGAATGTTTGATATTTCAAATAATATACACCTGTTAGTATTTTCTACCATTAAGAACCTCAGAGATTTAAGTAAATCACCTATTTGGTTTATGGATGGTGTCTTTCTTATGAAAGGTCGCTTGTGCAGGCAACTGTACAGTATTCACGGTGTCATGACAGTTGGTGGAAATACTAAGTGCGTCCCTTTAGTTTTCTGTCTCATGATGAAAAAATCTTAGAAATGTTATAATTTTATGTGGGACTAACTTTCTGACCTAATGACTACAGCTAAGCTTACATTATCAGTCAAATTTATTTTGTCTGACTTTGAGATGGCAGCCCTTCAAAGTGTAAAACATAATTTTCCAGATGTACGTTTGAAGGGCTGTCTGTTCCATTTTAGTCAAGCTATCTGGAGAAAGATACAGAGCTTGGGATTATCAATGTTGTATGGTAAATCTGTAAACTTCCAAATGAGTGTTAAAAAGCTGATTGCTTTGGCTTTCTTGGATGTAAAAGAGGTTGTTCCAGCATTTCTGCAGTTATCTGAAACACTCCCTGCTGAAGAGAAGGAGTTATTATCGTACTTTTCAGATATGTATGTTTTGGGTCGGGTTAGAAAACAAAACACTAGGTTATCTTGTGTATCTAGATTCCCTGCTATGTTTAGCATAGATTTCTGGAATGTGTGTGACTTAAATGCTCTTGCTTTGTCTCGTACACAAAATCAAGTGGAGGGATGGCACAGACGTATCCGCTGCATGCTAGGTCAGCAAATTTGCGATATTCCGTCTGTGTTAGGAATGCTAGTCAGAGAGCAGAACAGGGTTAACGAAATTAGACTGAATTTGTAGTCGGGATGTCCCCCGTCTCCTAAAAAAAGGAAAACACTGTGCAGATATGAAAGGTTGCAACAAGTTCTACAATACAAAGAGGAATACAATACACAGGATCTCCTTCGTGCAGTTGTGGTACTGTTGAAAGTCTAACGTATACACTGAAGTTCATCATCAAGAGCACTTGGGTTTATTTCTCTGTTATGTTTCCCTTACACTATGAATAACTGTGAGGAAAACATTTGGCTCATATTTGTTTGTATAATCTGCCTATTGGTGTGGTACACAACATGGTGTTGAGTGCACCGAGTACAGTTTCACTTCATTATCACTTTAAGTTGGTGTAGTGCCTTATAGCACTTGGGAGAAGGAGTTGGCCAAACAAAAATTTTCGACATTTTGATTTCCGACATTTTGAGCTGTTGGTTAAATAAACGTTCACTTAAACTTGTTCAAGTATGTTGTACTCGGCACTGTAAGCATTTGTTTATTTAATATAGACCCAATCTGTAAACCTGTACATCCAAATGACTTATTTTACCATAATTTAATGGCATTTTCAAGTTCTTTGATAAATCTACTATTTCTCTTAATTTTGTAACTTCAGCTATCCTTTCTGAGTTTTGCAAATGATATACATTGTATATACTATTCAATCTATACCATTGCATATTATAACAATATTAGAATACTTTATCCCACACATGGGTCCCTTCAAATGATCTAGGATATGAACACAGTTATTCTCACTAGAGAGGGGGTAAGGCTCATTTAGACACCCAACAGGACAGGTCAATTCATGGACCAAAAGGGAAATCAGCTAGGCTTAAAATGGCCAAGGACAGCTTACCTAGTACTTACATATGAACCTATGAATCCTAATTACAGTTTGAAGGTAGATCATCACTATTGCATTGATCTCTGTATTTAGTATGAAGGTATTCCTTTCAATCTCTGAGTTCTAAGAATTGTACTACTGGAGTTTAAAAATAAAAGCAGATGGTCAGAAAGACAAGATTTTTCTTAATTTTCAAATAGAAGTTCTTTGGCTACTGAAGTTTTTATACTTAGTGATAGGGAATTTGTTCATAGATTTAGTACAGTTATTTAATAATGTTTATATCCTTATATAGCTAAATCTGAGACCAAAAATCATAGACATAATGACTGTGTCATAATATTGGAACAGTATGTATGAAAATTGTGTAAATGCGGCATACACAGCATTTGTAGTATAGAAAACTAGCATAAATGGTCCTTTATAAGTAAAATGTGTCTGATGTTTACTTAAGGATAAGATGTAAAAATGGACATAAATTAAAATATTATCATTACCATCTATTGTGTGTCCTGCCATCAGATCAGCAATATCCCTACTGGGGGAATGGATGAGTGGCATATCACTGTGCTGAACTGAAGATTTTTTTAACCTAGTTTGAACACAAACCCAATAAGAAAACTACTACAGGGTACAACAAAATTCACAGGCTTCCACATATTGAATGATCTGAATGCTATTACTGCTGCATTTTTCAGCAAAATGAGAATTTCAAAGTTTGCTTGAGTGTGTGTGTATCTCTTCCATCCTGAGATAAATCACTTTTGAATTTGTGCATATGAACTAAGATGGAGGGGGGCTACACTCTGCTTTGAGAGTCGGGGTGATTTTGCCCCATGATAAAAAGTATTGCTTTTTGCATTTAACTAAAAGCAGTCATGCTTTCAGCATGGCTTCTTTTCCTTTAAAAAATTGTCTGAAACAGCTTTGTTTCATGTTGGTGAACACAACAAAGCTATGACTAAAAATATAACTTTCACTGTACCCATATGTAACACCCTTCACAGCATTACCTACATTGTTTATCCAGAATATAAAAGCTGGTTTTCATAGTAAGGAACTTCACAAATAACTTAACAGTTATCATGAATAACAGGGGTACACGGATATGCAAATAAGGTCAGGGAAAGGCATTTGTGATAAATATGGAAAAGCTAACCTGTCCACTTATCACAAAAGAGTAAGTTGTATAAAATTCTGCATTACAAAGTTGTGAATTACTTCACAAAATCTTGAGGGTTTATGTCACTTTTTTTCACAGATCATGGGCAAGCACAGTCACGCTTAAAATGTTTAAGGAAAGCTGTGGCTGTACAGCACATAAAAGGGATTTTTTAAAATAAAAGGGGATTATAATGTTTTATATAGAGGTATTCTTTTGTGCACTCCCTGATGGTTCCATTAAAGAATAAAAAGGGGAGATAGTAACATTGAAAAAGGGGCGACAAAACAAAGAGAACAAACAAGTGAAATATCAAGAGGGTTTGTGATGGTGGAAATGGGAGAGGATGGGCACAATGTTTATGATGTCCAGTGAGGTCTTTTTTTTTCAAATTTTTTTTTATTGGAGGGTAGTCTGGATGGGAAACAGGGAAGAGGTCAAAGTGGAAAGGATAAGGGAAGAAGAGCTGAAGAAGTGCCATCTGGAATCCCAGTCCACAGAACCTCAAACATGTCCAGAACTAGATGGTTTTGCAGTAGAGGATCCCAGTGTTGAGGAGGTAGGGGCCTATGTTGGTGTGGTGGCCAGCACCAATGGTAGAGTGTGTCATCGACATGCTGAAGAGACGATTAGAATTGAATGGAGTTGAATTCTCCTGTTCACTACTTCTACCAGTCCATCCTCAACCAAGCTCCTATGGCCCCTTTCTGTGAGGCTTACCAGTCTGATACATGCAAGAGTGCCTGCAGGATGGGTACTTCCACTCCAACCCTGTGAGGACGGGCAAGTGAGGGTGATCTGTCTTTAGACTGGGAGTTATGTGACTAGTCTGTTCCTGAGGGATTTGAACTTGTAAATAAAGGTAAATAAATGGAAACAAAACAGAAACTCTCTTGCACACACACATACACACGCACACACACGCGCGCGCACACACACACACACACACACACACACACACACACACACACACACACACACACACACACACACACACACTTTGAAAAACCCACTCAGCCAGCTCATCAGCTCTAAACTTTTGTAAGTCATCATACTTGTGATGGCACTACTGGCCAGAGTGGGTTATACCTGTTCGGGTTGACAGGTGGGCACCCAACTCCTGCCAGATATCCATCTTTTTCCAGGTATTGTTTTTTGTGTATGCCTTGATGTTTACCAGATACAAATCACGCAGAAGGTACAGCATGACCATGGACACCTTATTGGATCATATAAGAGTGGACCTTGTGCCTTCACAGGAGTTGCCATCTTTTGAAGAACCAGAACAAGAATGATGACAATATGGTCAGGATGTACTAATCATAGCTAGAGCCACTTCTTGTGGGTTGTGACATTACCTTAGCCAAACCCTTTTTGCTAGCATGGTCATTACAATCCAAACCAAATAAGGCAGCAAAGACAACCACAGGCTTGAAAAAACACCAGCAATTCTGTAACATAAATGAGAGGGCATCATTGAAGCCTGTACTCAAATCTAGAGCGTTGAAAGTGTCTTAGCCCCTTTGGGGTTTACACCATTTTAATCTCACCATTTTATGTTACAGAATTGCTGCTATTTCTACACATTTTTATTCTTAGTTTTATATTTACATATTTCTAGTTTTGTATTTAGTAGCTCTATTGATTGCTAATTTTATTGATTGTTAGTTTGTTTTGTAGGATGAATTATAGTTAAATAGTAAAATTGTAATATTGCAATATTGTAATATGCCTAAGTATGTACCTGTCTCTTTAAATAGTATTGGGTTTAATTGTAATTGTTTTGTTAGCTGAAGGTATTTAAGTAATGACCTGGGATATGTGCTTTTGAATGTCTGATGAAGCGGAATGTGAAAGCCTTACCTACTGTGCACAATTAAATCTGTTTGCTTTTTATGAAGTGAGTTCTGGCATTTTTTCAAGCCTGTGGTTGTCTTTGCTGCCTTATCTGGTTTGGACTGTTCTACACATTTTGCTTTGGCGGCAGGACATTTATCCTGTGGGGTATTGCGTTTTTTGTTGGTTGCATATGGTCATTACAATGCCTATTGATACTATTGAGAAGTTTGGTGTAACCAAAACTGCTTTGTCACATACTATTTTTTTTCTTCAAGGAAACCACTTAGCTTTTCCTTTTATGCTTCATTAAAATGTAAATATATGATTAATAATTTTAATTGATAATGCTTATTGGTAAAGGTTATTTGTTTTGCACACTGATACCAGTATGTGTCATGTTATCATAGCCATGGAATGCATGACATGAGCCATGGCTCCAGGGGATATAATTGAAAATAAGCCCCAAAACATTAGTATTCAGCAATATATATTAATGTGAATAACTACGTAAATACAATATAACAAATATATATGTATTTTTCCACTTACCAATAAAATGACCACTGGGCATCCTACCATACAGGAAGAGGTGGTAGAGTGAACTAATGCGCCAGGTATGGGAATCGTGCACTGCCAGGATGATGGGCAGAGACATTGGTGAAGCACCCCCATGCATCACACACTACCTGACAATTGATAGAATGGTAGCCCTTCTAATTTTGTTACAGTTTCTACTGTAGACCTGGAGGGGACCTAATTGCAACATGAGTGCAATCTATTGCACCAAATATCTCAGGGAAACTTGCCTGCCCATAAAAGGCATGCATAGTCCTAGCTTGGTCCTGAGGTAACACCAGGCAATAGATATACTGATCCACAAATACCAAGAGTACATCCAGGAAATGCTGCTGTATCCTCAAGGCAGAAGCTTGAGAGATCCCCAACAGGTTCCTAGAGTGTCTCTGGAAAGTTACCGCAGCAGGTATAGTGAGGGATATAAATATTTTGGTTTCGACTGGGATAGGAAGTCTACGTATTCCTCCATTGCCTGTATGTGGGTCAGACATACTCATTAAGATATTTGCAACATCCCTGTCCACCCAAAACCTTTCAAGGATTTTTTGATTATCAAAGCTACAATAAGTAATCCTTAGCTTATATCTTCGTCTTCTTTGTCAGCAAGCACAATTGAGTACAAGTGGCTTGGCCCAGCCAAGACAAGCAACTCAGACCTAGAAAGAGCAAATCTTGCAGCAAGTGATAGCATTTTTGCTGACTGAAACACTGATAGATTTGTCGAGGCTTCTGCTTATATAGTGCATCTGTGACCAGTGAGGAGAAGCGGGAAAATCTGACTATGAATAGCAAATGATGTAAAACATACATCATAAGCATATGAAGACTGACATCACTCCTCATTTCCATCTCATTATTCAACATTTGCATAAGCACATTTAGGGACATTGCACATTGGTGTAAATGGTCTCCATGAATCGCAGCTCAGCTGCACTCTTTAATGAACATCTCAGATAGCCTCATTGCATTTGTGTAACTGACTATGAATACTGGCCAAAATCTTCAAGTATTACTCTTTTTTTATGTCCTTACTTCTTCTATACCCAACTTTTTATTTTCTCATGAGCCATAAGTCTGAAGTTTCCATTAATATCTATTGATTTTCTGACTACCTATCTTTGGTGTCATCCACAAAGAATATAATTCTACTATTTTTGACTAAGTCAGATTGGTTATAAATAAAAATACAATTTATGTTGATTTCAGTATAGTCTCTACAAGCCCAGGAAGAAGCATTTCTGTGTATGTAGAGACTATAGGAATCAAGGAAAATATATTTATTTGCCTGGTCAGTTATTTATTTATTTACTTGTCTATTTTACCAGGTACCTGTATTTGTTTGATGATCATTTTCTGCCTACCTAGACTGCTACGTAGACAGCAGAATGAAATGCATGAGAATAGCAACTTTACAAAGTTTAGTCACAAATTCCATAAATAAAGTAAGTCTATAAGTACCCAGTAGTTCAAAGTGCACAGTTAATGATCAATTTACATAAAATGAACAAGAAAACAGAAATGAATATTAGTAATCATAAATTACTCAATTTATACATAAGTGAATGCATTAAACACTAAGCTATTAAAATATTTAGAGCAAGTCATTAGATAATAAAGGACAAAACTGTATAAAACAAAAACAATATTAGAATAACAACACACGCTGAGCTATAAAAAAGTCTAATATTCATAGCAAATCTCAATGTGTACAAAGTAAAGGATACTATTAGCAAAACGGATGATAAAGAAAGAAGAGAAATGAGGAGTGAAATGTTAGCAGAAGAAGGCAGGAGAACAGAAAAGGTTATCCTCAATGCTGTACTTACTTGAGAACTAAAAGGAATTCACATATTCTTGTTTTATTTGTAAGGATAGTCATTAAGACCCTTAGTCAATGTAGTTGCAAGTAGAGAGTCATTTTGGAAAAGCCTTTATCATGAATGAAGAGGGAAAATTTTGACAAGGCAGGATAATATTCTCATCACACCAATGTTTCAATAAAAATACAGGGATGAAGATTTTCCATAGTTATAAATGGAAAGAAGAACTTTGTGTATGGTTTTATGGCACAGAAAGAGATAGAGCAATAACTGTGAACCAACTAACCAGGGTCTGATCATCAGCCATGGCACTAGAGGAGTCAGGCAGGGAGATGCAGGAATGAAAGTGTGTGGCTGCTTGGCTCTCCTGTGGGTGGGAGGAGTTTCATGCACATGGAAGAAGACAATGTCCTGTGAGTTCCTTGGTGGAGGCTGTATAAACCACTGATATGTGTTTTGGGGCTAGGTGCAGGACTGCTAAGAGACAATACCCCTTGTAGAGGAGAATGGATGGTTTCTATGGTTAGCCTTTTGCATGTCCCTTCTCTTTCACTTTTTATGGATGCAGACATGGTGCAAGTACCAAAAGAGACCTCAGAACACCCCTGTTGGCTGTCTAAATATTGTCCCCTTCCAGTCTACCCTCATCCATTGACTAGGAATGAATGGGTTGATTGGCCAAGAAAGGGGGCTGATAATTGACAGACAAGAGGAGCAAAAAGAGCTGGATAAAAAGAAAATATTCCTTTTGTGTTGACAAAAGTTTCTGACATTTGATGTTCCCCCTGACAGCCAAAGTTAAGAGCAGATAGAGAATAATAGCAACTTAGGATGAATGTCTTCTATTTCTAGCAAACACTTAACCTTGTAAGTAGATTTAAACTGTGCTAGAGTTATGTAGTACTGAAATCAGTGTGGATTGCAATGGTCTAACATGCATTGTGCATAAAACATTAATTTACATTTGGAAACTTAGAGGACATAATGTTAGAAGAATTCATCTTCTTCTTTTGGCTTTTCCCAGTTAGGGGTCACCACAGTGGATCACCTGTCCACTCATGATTAGAGGCAGTAGAGTTTTACGGTGTTGAGTTGCCAGCCTGGCGCCCAACCTTCCACAGAAGGCACACACATGCACACACTCATGCTTAGGGCCAATTTAGAATGTCCAGTCCACCTACAGCATGTCTTTGGGATGTGGGAGGCAACTGGATCACCCGGAGGAAACCCACGCGACCACAGGGAGGACATGCAGACTCCACACAGAAGGCACCCCAGCCGAGGATTGAACCAGAGAACCTTTTGCTGTGAGGTGACAACGCTAACTGCTGCAGCGCCATGCCTGCCCATAATGTTAGAAGAATGATGGGAGGATTAACAAGCTTATGAGTAGATTTCAGGACTATGTAGGAAATTTTAGAGCTATTCAATAAATGATTCCTTTCAATGAGGCATGAAATACTCAATGGAAAGTTCTCTTCAATGATTCATTCATACATTTTAAATGGGTCCTCTTGAGTCATGTTCTCAATTTTCATAACAGAGTACAAGCTTTAATTCTGCCATATCATCATTATGGCGAATCTTCCTCAAATTTAGAGGACCAAAACAAAATAATTATTAAACAATGAGGAAAAGAGAGGTCTTATATTTCAGCACTGAGATGCCAGAGTATATCAGTGAAGTCTTCAAAAATGTGTTATTGATTACTTGATATTGATTTATTTATCAGGTATCAGTACTTCTTTTTAGGATGTTACCCAAGTGTACTTTCTGGGTAACTGTCCGATACACTGAGAAGCATAGTCATCCTTCCCTCATTCTTCTGTGTGCCCACCATAAAGCCCAGCAGCCCTTGGTTAATAGACTAGTGGTGGGCCAGTGTCCATTTGCACAGCTTGGGCTACCTAGAATAGCACTGTTGAGTGAAAGCTAGGTGCAAAACCAATAAATCTGCCAAACAAGAACTAAGAATTGCTCCACTCAGCTTGGAAGTGGATTATATGATGGTAGGGAAGAAAATGGACATCATATGGACATCATATGTATCCAGGAGACAAGATGGAAGGGCAGTGCAGCAAAGCCACTTGGCTTGGGATCCTGAGTCTACAACTCAGGAAGAGGAGGACAGGCTAGAAATGGTGTTGGAATTGTGAAGGAGAAGATTCAGAAGACAGAGAGGGATGTCATCAGAATTAGTGACAGCCTCATGGCAATCAGACACCAGTGCAATAATAGGTAACATGCAAATTAGGTAGACTTATTCTTAGTACGAAAAGGGCATAGGAGCAGAATCTGTGATTGCAAAGCCATCTCCAGTTAAACAGTTGGTCCATAGTGTAAACTACTGGCTGTTGCAATCAGCTGCAAGCACTAGTCAGAGAAGGCTGTAAGATCAACAGAGACTTGGCTAAAGACCTGGAAGTTGACTGGAGAGAAAGCACAATAGTTCAAGTAATTAATCAGGACTCTAACACCTCAAGAAGAAGAGGAAATAGGTGGAGATGAAGAAGAATGTCAGCACCTCAAAATAGCATGTGTGAGGACTGCAGAAATGATATGAGTCAGAGATTGGTATGAGAACATGGTACATAAGGAAAGTTGGTGGGAGAATACAGAAGTGTAGATAGTCTTCTAAAGACAGGAGTGCAGGAAAAAATGGGAGATTGAAAAAATGGACTAGGCTAGAAAAGAATACTGGTTGGGTAACAAAAAAGCAAACAGAAGAGTTGCCGTAGCAAGGAACAAGACATCATAGGCATTCTGCCAGATTCTGGTAAGTGACTCAGTAGATGGCACAAATAAACTATATCAGGTTGCAAGACAAAGACAGAATGATAAAGAAGATAGTCAGACACCCTTCTTAAAGTATGCCAGCAGCAACTTGCTCACCAGTCCACAGGACATAAAATGCTACTTCCAGTAGCTTCTGAATGAAGAAAACTCCAAAAAAGCTGTACTGCCCCAGATATAGCCTACAAAGAATGAATAGGAAGAGTCTATCATAGAAGAAGTAAGACCAGCACTAATGAAAATGAAGTCAGGGAGATGAGCAGGCTCAGATGAGATCACAGCAGATGTGATAAAGTTGTTGGGTGAGATGGGGAGAAATGGCTCTTGAGGGTATTCATAGCAATATGGAGAGAAAGGTGTATTTCAGATGAATGAAGAATAAGCATACTAGTGTCAGTGTTCAAGACCAAAGGGGACATTCAAAACTGTGGGTAGTATAGAGGTATCAGACTCCTATCACACTCCATGAACATTCTGGATTGGGTTATTGATAAAATAATATGCAGAATAGTAGAGAGTAAGATGGGAGATGAGCAGTTCAGACTCAGATCGGGATGCTGCACAATTTATTTGACATTTGCGGTGAGACAGATGCTTGAGAAGAAGCTAGAAATGAGTCCAACTGATCATTCCAAGACTTGGAGAAAGCACATGACAAGGTCCCAACAAAGCTGATTTGGGTAGTCATATGGTGGTTTTAAGTCCCCAAAACACAGTCGGATTAGTGCTGAATATGTACAAGGTTCTCAGTGGGAGTGGGTGTGCATCAGGCTTCAGATCTGAGCCCATACTGTTCAAACTGGTGTTAGGAATGAGATATTTCCCCATATTAGCCAGTGTATCCCATTACCTGAGTATACAACAACTTTTGTAGCACTAGCAAGCTGGAGAGAGATGTTTTATTTCTGGAAAAAAGTTTGGTGCTTGACACATCCGACATATGAGTCAGTGTGGCTACATGTTTTCTAGAAGAAGCAATTCCCATGAGTGACAAACTGAAATGAACAGTAGGGGTTATAAATGGAGATAGGTCCAGCATGTGGAAGGGAGGATGCAAATATTATTTTATTTATTTATTTATTTAATGGCCTAGTTTTAGGGTAAATCTGAGTTTGCATTTATACTGACAAAGGTGAATTTTTCCATGGCACTGAGGAAAGTCCCTACCAGTTTTCTACAAGATCTTTATGAAAATAATACAAAAGAGATTTGAAACTAAAATGGAAAATTTTATGTAAAATAGCATATATGGTGTGATGACTGTGCCCTGGCCTAGCAATCAAAGAGCCTCAATCCTCACCACTAACATCAGGGAGGTCATCTCATAGAAGAGAGGAAAGGATAACTAATACACACAGTAAAGTACAATTTCCCTTAAGTGCACACAGAGATCACAGTCAGTCTGGGGCAGGTTGCTCCCTTGCTCACCAGGTCCCCAATAAGTCTTCCCACTGGCACAGCTATAGGGTCCAGGTCTCAGCCTAGCTAAGTAAGCTAATACCTCCAGTATCCTCTCTGTCCAACCAGTGCTTGGTGTCCCTGCCCAAGTAGCTGACACAACACACACACACACTTTGAGATAAGTATTTATACAACTTCACAGGCACTCCTGGAAAAGGCTGACACAGATTATGCAGCTGTGCTTCTTTACCCAGACCATACGGTAGTAATCCCTGCCACCACCCAGCTAATAATATCAGCTACTAAAAGGCCCTTAAAAGGGTGTCCAATTATTACTGTGCAATATTATTATCCAATGGTAATGTGACTATTCAGTCTAGACTTATTGGAAGGGCTTAGAGAGTAAACTCTATAAATATATAATGTACTCTAAAGCATAATTTCTCTCTACATAAACCAGCCACAGGTAGAAGGTTTTAAAAATATTTAATAATAAATAATTAAAACACAAGACAAAACTACTACACCACAGAGATATCCAAGAGTTTGGACATCACACAGAAACTTAAAATAATACAGTAGGACAGGTCTGATTTCAAAGAAAAAATACCTAATTAATCTCTACTAGCTTTAACTATTCCTACAAGAAATCACAGTGCTAGAAACTTACATGTGAGCTTAGGCAGAGTTCTGAGTTAGATATCCAAGACCAAAATGCCCCCAGTCTCTTGTGGGAAATAGTATTTAAACATTACTAACAAACATGTATCTAAGGCCTTCCCAAATTACATAATTTTTGACACTTAGTCTGGAGTTCTCAGGCCACAAACTTCATTATTTAGCAATCTAACACCTGCTCAGAAACTTACAACGATATAAGTTATTTCACATGCATGCTGTAATAGAAACCAGAGCAATAAAGCACATTCCACATCTAAATTCTGGATATAAACTTTAGCCTTAAAATAATGGGCATGAAACCTTCATCCAGACTCACTGGAGCCGAATTCTAACATGAAAGTGTCACCACATGCTTCACTGGCCAGTAGAGTGCAATGTTGTCACATATTTTGCAGTTCCACATTTCACAGCATTCTTTTACAGTCAAGAAAACATGCCTGTATTTTACATTTATTTACAAATGCCAGAATTATATATCAAATTCTATTTGACTAGGCTGGCAGCTTTCGCCCATCTCTCCCCAATTGTCACCCCCCCCCCCCCCGGGAACTCAAGCAAGTTTTTCAAGTCCCCTTGAGAAACATCGCTTGACAGTGTCAGGTCTATCTGGGTGTACCTCACCCCATTCCCTGTCTTGCGAGCCCATCTGCATTGGCATTGCTACTCCCACTGCGGTGCTACACTGACATATCATATGCTTCCAACCCCAGACTCCATCTTAGCAACTTGGCATTTTGCTGACTGCTTCTGTTTATCCATGTTAGTGGGTTGCAATCTGTCATCACAGTGAATTTTCACCCATACAGATAAGGCTGAAGGTTTTGTAGTGCCCACACTATGGCTAGACATTCATTTTCTACCGCTGCATAGCATTCCTCCCTGCGTTGGAGCCTATGACTCAGATAAACCACTGGGTGCTCTTCTCCCTCTGAAGGAATCTGGCTAAGTACAGCCCCCACCCCATAGTTTGAAGCATCCACCTGCACAACAAATTCTTTGCTATAGTCTGGACTGGCTAACACAGGGGGTCCTCCCAAAGCTTCCTTAAGCTTCTGAAATGCCTGCTCACATGCTGGGGTCCACACTACCTTATCTGGCCTGTTCTTCCTTATCAGGTCTGTGAGGGGAACAACTATGGTACTATAACTGGGAACAAACTTTCTGTAGTACCCTGCTGTCCCTAAGAATGCCCTCACCTGCTTTTTGGTAACAGGTGCAGACCATGCCTGAATGGCTTCCACTTTGGCAGGTTCCGGCCTTATCTTACCACTCCCCACTCTATGTCCTAGGTAGGAGACCTCTGCCATACCCACCTAACATTTGCTCAACTTAATGGTCAACCCTGCCCTCTGTAGTCTGCCCAGCACCTCCCTAACATGCAGAAGGTGTTCCTGCCAGGAATGGCTGTAGATAGCCATATCAAACATTTAAACAAGGGCAAACCCTCCTGCTTCTGCTAAAATATGATCTACCAGCCTCTGGAAAGTCGCTGGGGCATTCTTCATCCCAAAGGACATCTTTGTGAACTCATACAAGCCAAAAGGAGTCACAAAGGCTAACTTCTCTCTAGAACTGGGAGTCAAGGGCACCTGCCGGTAACTCTTGGTAAGATCAATGGTTGTAAGATACTTAGCCCTACCCAGCTGCTCTAGGGCCTCATCTGTCCTAGGCATGGGGTAAGCATCTGACTCTGTGTGACTATTTAATTTCCTGTAATCTGCACATAACCTGGTGCTGCCATCATTCTTTGGCACCAGTACCACTGCTGAAGCCCAGGGACTGTTGGACTCTTGAATTACCCCTAGTTCTAACATCTCCTGTACCTCTTCCCTCAGTCTGTTTGAGTATCTCAGGAACCCTATAAGGGGCCTGCCTAATAGGTCTTTGGGGTCCTGTATCCACCTGGTGCTGCACCAGGCGGGTGCTCCTTGGTTTCCTGGTGAACATGTCCCCAAACTCCTGCAACACTGCTCAGATTTCTCGAACCTGTGTAGGAGATAGCTGCTGGGATATTGCTACCCTTTCCACCGAGGTGTCAGCCTGAGCCTCACTGAGGTGATCAGTCCCCAGATCTCTCTCAGACTCCTCTTCCAATCCACTGAAAATGCTCATCACAAGGGCCTCCCTATCATGGTAAGGTTTCATCATGTTAATATGGTACAATTTGTGCCCCTGCCATCTGCCTAGCCCTTCCACCATGTAGTTAACATCACTTACCTTTCTTGCCACCTTGTAGGGTCCCTCCAAAGCTGCCTGCAACTTGTTGTGTCGGATAGGAATGAGAGCCATCACTTTCTGCCCAACAGCATACACTCTAGCTCAAGCATTCCTGTCAAACCACACCTTTTTCTGTTGTTGGGCTTCTGCCAGGTTCTCCTGGGCCAAGCCCATGAGTTCTCTGAGCCTTGTCCTGAGGTTTAGGACATATGCCACAACAGACTCCTTGTGAGACTCACACTCACCTTCCCACTCATCTCAAATTAAATCTAGAGGTCCCCTCACCCTATGCCCATACAGCAACTCAAAGAGCGAAATACCTGTGGATTCCTGGGGAACCTCTCTGTAAGCAAACAACAGATGGGGCAAATATTTGTCCCACTCCCTCTTAAACTGATCTGCAAATGCCTGTAGCATGGACTTGATTGTAGAGTTTAACCTCTCAACAAGACCATTAGTCTGGGGATGGTAGGGGGTGGTCTTCATGTGTTTCACCCCACAGGACATCCACAGACAAGCCAGCAGGTCTGACATAAAATTGGCACCTCTGTCAGACAGTATTTCCTTTGGGAAACCTACCCTCCTGAAAATCTCTAGCAAAGCATTTGCCACCTTCTCTGCCTCAATGGAGGACAAAGCCACTGCCTCAGGGTATTGTGTAGCATAATCTACAATCACTAGGATATTTTTATTTATTTTTATTTTTATTTTATTTTACATTTGTTAACTGGGGGGTGTCTGACTGAGCCAAAAAGGTCCCTTTTCAGCAGAGGCCCGGGGAGAAAAGCTCCACAAAGAAAAATTACAGACGCATTTAGTTATTTAGACATAATCAGTATACACATAAATTACAAGAGACATGTTTCTACAGTGGTATGCGGCACATAAACAGTTACAGTGGAGAGAACAAACAAAAAAATATTAATTTTAAAAATAAAGGTAACTAATAGATTTGTGGTGTACATCTGAAATTTGGAACATAGGTAGAATACATACATAGTACACAGGTACAGTACATACATTGTAGATTAGCCAGTGTTTGTGAGTAAGATTGAAAATTATTATCAAGTGCTCTAGATTTTGTATGTATATGTTATCCACTTTCACTAGCCTGGGGAACAATCATGGCACTGCCAACTTTGCTTGAGATGTTGCCTGATGAGGTCTTTAAAGGATGCTTTGGATGATGTGTTTTGAATGCTAGTAGGGACAGAATTCCATTTTTTGGACACTGAACTACTATATAGTGCATCTCCAAAGCTATTGTAGCTGTTGGTGACTTCTAGTAGTAGTTTGCTTGATGATCTAAGAGGCCTTTTGGCTGAGTGATGTTGTACTAGGTTTTTGAGAGCAGGACACTTATTGGGGAGGTAATAGATAGAATGACAGAGGCAGAGCTGATTGTAGGTTAGGAGATTGGGCAGTTCAAGCCAGTGGAGCTGTCTCAAAGCAGTACAGTGATGAGTTCTGTATGAGCAATTTGCAGCAAAGCAGGCAATTCTGTTATAGCAGGCTTCCATTTTGCTTAGTTCAGTTTTGTTGAGATTAGTCAGAATGGGAGATGCATAGAGTAGGGTGGATGGAAGTTGGGAGCGAGCAATGGCTGATCGTGTGTTGTTGGTAAAAAATTGTTTGATACGGTAGAGTGACCCCAGTTTGGCATGTACTTTTTTAATAGTTAAATTGAGATGACTATCAAATTTTAGGTGGGAATCTGTGGTTATTCCCAATAGCTTAGCCTGTACCACTGGAGCAATTGGAGTAGCATTAAGTACCTTTTTCTGCACTTTTTTTTTTAAAAATACAGTATTTAAATTGATTTAAACTGTGTATGAAGGAGTGTTGAAGGAATTTTTATCTGAAGTTATTCTGCTCTTCAGTAACTTGAACTAAAGCTAGTGTTGGCTGAATTTTGTTATTTGCTAGTAATTACAGGTGTGGGGGTAGCCACATTCTTTGACTTCCTGTCCTTGCATATTTAAACTGGTGCATGTGAAATAATTCCTGCTTTAAAACTTCAGCTTGGCCAGCTAAAAACTTGGTTATATTCAACTGGACGTATAAGAGAATTTAAGTACCCTTTTCTGCACTTTTTTTTTAAAAAATACAGTATTTAAATTGATTTAAACTGTGTATGAAGGAGTGTTGAAGGAATTTTTATCTGAAGTTATTCTGCTCTTCAGTTATTCCCACCCACCCACCCTGTTTTTGTTTTGGTGTTAATCTTAGTGGCATTGAAACTGCCCGCCCCTCAGCCTGCCTCTGGGCCCATCTCATTTGCTCACTCAACTGAGTGCAGTGAGATCATATTCTGATTTCAGGCACTCCTACTGTGTACAAAGAGAGCATCTGGGAAATAGAAAAAAAAAAAAAAAAATTAAGCTTATTTCCTGCCTTTCTTGTTAAGTGGTACAGACTATTTGTAGGCTTCTGAGCCTCCAAGCCCTTCTGTGTTTGAGGAAGCCTTCTAGCTTGTTTATTTCTTATAACTAGCCAGTTTTCTAGTTTCAGCACTCAAATCTGTTTCTTTGATCTCAGCACTTGTTCAGAAAAAAAAAAAAAAAAAAAAAAAAAAATTTCATCTGCTTTTACTGTACTTGTGTTTTACCTACTTCTTTTACTTTTGCATCATCTTAAAATACTCAATTGTATTTATTACTGCTTGGTATAACTCATTCTAAGCCTTTTGGTTTAAACACTTGGGCTTCGGACCAGTTAGTTGTTTTGCACTGAGAGGGTTTGTGGTCTGCACTGTTGTGGCAGAACAGGTAGCTTACATCCTTCTAGGTTGAGAACTGCTGATTGAGGGCTCAGTGTCTGTTATTCTAAAAGTGTATTAATTCTGGTTTAAGCACTTGGGCTTTCAAGCCAGTTATTTTACATTAAGAGGGTTCGTGGTCTGCACTCTTGTGGGAGGAGAGGCTGGACTCTGCCCTTCTGAGCTGGGAATTTCTGGTTAAAGGCTTATAGTGCATGCATATCTGAACTGTTCCTTACTGAAGTTGGTGCGCCTTGTTTGCTGTGGCATAGACTGGATTCGGGCCTGCTGGATCTAGCTTTGTTTGTGTAACTTGAGCACTAATCCAGACATTCTCTAAAGTATTCAATGGTATTTATTACTGCTTGGTTGTAACTTGATTAAAGTGTAGCTATCATTCAAGTCTTTTGGATTAAGCACTTGGGCTTCAGAACAGTTGTTTTACATTAGGAAGGTTTGTGGCAAGCACTGTGGTGGCAGGACAGGTAGCTTTCATCCTTCTAAGTTGGGAACTGCTGATTGAGAGCCCAGTGTCCAAGTGTATTAGTTCTGGTTTAGGCACTTGGGCTTCAGGCCAGTTATTTTACATTAAGAAGGTTAAGTGGTCTGCACTCTTGCGGGAGAAGAGGCTGGACTCTGCCCTTCTGAGCTGGGAATTTTCTGGTTAAAGGTTTATAGTGCCTGAATATTTGAACTGTATCTTACTGAAATTGGTTCACCTTGTTTGCTCTAGCATAGACTAGATCCAGGCCTACTGAATCTAGCTTTGTTTATATGCTTGTTGTTTGTTTGCTTGTTGTTTCCTGGAAGCTAATTCCACCTAATACATAACTTCTCAGCGCTTCTGTGGATCACTGGTGATATCTGCATTGCTTACTGTACTTATTTCCTTGTTTCACTTGAAAGAAAGTTACTGTTTGTCGTTTTTGCATTTAGTTACTTGTAACACATTGCACTCAAGTTACCTGGCACTTGCTCACTAAAGCAATTATATAAGTCAGCACTAAAAATTAAAAGCATTACACCCTCACTCCCCACTGGCCCTTGTTTTCAATTAAGGATTTCCCAATATTATTCTAGCATGTCCAAAGGTCAGTTGTCAATCTCCTCTCGGTCCAGCTGGTGAATCTGGGAATCTTGAGGCAATGTTATAACTGCCTCATGTACACAGACAACCCTCTCCTCCTCCCACATAACACAAATACTTGCGAGAGATGCAGCTATTTAGCCAAACTGGAGGCTGAGCTCTCTCAACTCAGGACTGGCAAGACCAGACAGGAGGAGAAGGCAACTACACACACCACAAAACCAGCCTCACATAATGCTACCACTCCACTGAATCAAACACATAAACACACAAAGACATACTGGAGGCTCTGAGTAAAATTTACCTAAACAGCAGAGGCCTCCAAAGCAGACACCCAAACAACTGCTACCTCAAGACACCCCACAAGCAACACATAAACCACAAAAGCAGTGTGCAAAGCAGTCACAGCCCTTAAGGCCAAATACAACACCAAACATACTTGTCATAGGTGACTCCATAGTCAGACACACTGGCGTCCCACTCACCAGGCTGAACAAGGAGAGGGTCACAGTAAGCTGCCTATCGGCGCTAGAATCCGCCACATAACACAAGCACTCGGGTCACTCCATGGCAAGTACAAATATGACACAGTCATTGTCCATGCTGGTGTGAGCGACCTGAGCGTGCCTCCCTGGACTACATGAAAAGAGACATAGAGGAGCTCTCTGATTATGTAGCCCAGGCAGGTATGACCCTAACCCTGAGCAGTATCCTTCCTTCACCAAGAATGATGCCACAATATAGAGACAAGATGATCAGCTTTAACAATTGGCTTAATGTCTGGTGTCATTCAAAGGGGATCCAGTGTCTGTCTGCCTGGGATGACATGCTTGACAAGCCACGCTGCTTCGCAAGGGACGGCTTGCACCTGTCACCTGGGATTCGGATATTGGCTAAGGCTCTTGCCACCCCCATAGCGCCTTTTTTAGGCAAGGCTCAAATTCTAAACCTACCACCCTAGAAAACAAAAATGGGAAGAAACTGAGGGTAATGCTGCTCAATGCCAGAAGTCTAAATCTCAAAATGCACGCCTCGAGGCCCTTCTCAGTATGGAGAACATCGATGTCTGTGCTGTAACTGAAACCTGGTTCAAGGCTGCTCAGGGCACGCCGGCTCTATAAGGTATTACCTCATATCATGCGTGCCGTCACCAAAGCCCGGACCACAGCACAAAAGGAGGGTGTATCCATATTCATAAAGGATACTCACACCTCCAGGTTGGTGGCAACGCATAAGCTTGGAAACCATCCAGGTGCAACTAACCATAGGCAAAACTGCTCTACAAATTGTAGCATGCTACAGGCCACCCTCTCAAACTCAGGAACCCCACACAGCCTTCCTGAAGACACTGGAGGGTATAAATGTATCTCCAAACACCATCATATTGGGTGACTTCAACTACCGAATATAGACTGGGAACATTACTCAAGCCCTAACTTTCTAGCCCAACGGTTCCTGGAGTTCATAAATTCAAATGCCATGGAACAGCTAGTCACTGTTCCCACGAGAGGAGAAAATATACTAGATCTCATTGTCACAAACATGGGGACAAAATGCTCCACACGGAAGTATATCCCTCATTGGTGAGATCTGATCATAAACTAATCTCACTGGAAATCCACATCCCGCCCCCACCCCAAGCAAAAAAGACCATAGTGAAGAACTTCTCTAAAGCAAACTTCACACTACTCAAGACTGGTGTGGTATCCTTCAAGGTCCCTGAGCCAGAGGAAACCACAACCCAAGCTGCGGAAGCCCTTACAAATGCCTTCTATGAACACCTCCAAGACTGCATGGATCAGGCAATCCCAAATAAAACCAAGACTCTTTCCACAAAGGGCAAACGTCCAGTCTGGTGGACCCCAGCCATTAACAAACTTTACAATAAGAGGAGAAAGCTATTACATGATAGAACAAAATCCATAAAAGGGAAGTCACCTGATCATTATTAGTAAAAAATACGAGCACTCATAAAATCAACTAAGGCCAATTTTGAGAGAAAAATTGCCATGGATTCAAAGGACAATCATAAGGCCTTTTTCAGCTATGTTAGGAACCTGGGTGGAAACTCCCAGATATGCTCAGAATTAGTCCAAAATGATACAAAAATCACTGAACCCACAGACATTGCCAACATACTGGCAGACAGGTTCAGTGCAAACTTCACCCCTCTCCCCTAAAGGAGAGATAACTATCCCAGCCAAGTGTAGCCTCCCGGACATCTCAAATGCGCAGGTGAAAGCTGCTCTCTCTAAAGCTAAAAACACAGCATCAATGGGACGGATGGTGTCCCCGGCTGTGTGCTACACGAGCTAAATGAGGAATTAAACCCGCACATAAGGCAGCTGTTTAATCTCAGCCTTACCACAGGATACGTGCCCAAGGAGTGGCGTCACGGCAACTGTGGTCTCACTCCATAAAGGCGGTGCCTCTACGGACCCTGATAATTACCGCCCCATAAGCTTAACAAGTCTAGTCTGCAAAGCTATGGAGAGGATCATAATGGAGCTCATAAACAAAGATATAGGGACTTGCAGACATTGGACCCGACCCAGTTTGGCTTTGTCAAGGGAAGATCATGCCTTTTGAACTTGGTTGACTTCTTGAAACAGTCACCAAGGCCATTGATGAGGAAAGGCAGTCCATACAGCCTACCTTGACCTTGCAAAGGCTTTTGACACAATACCCCACTCGGGTATTGTAGAAAAACTTACCAGCTTAAATGTAAACCCATATGTCACAAGATGGGTTGCAAACTGACAAGGACAGAACCCACAGGGTTAGAGTTGCTGGCTGTGTCAGACTCCAAGCTGGTCACAAGTGGTGTCCCACAGGGCTCGGTCCTTGGCCCCTATTGTTTGGCATCTACTTCTCAGAAGTACAGGCCAACATGGGAGGACTTTGGCTGACAAAGTTTGCAGGCGACTGCAAACTGGGCCATAGTGGAAAGATGCATCGGACACGGATATCCTTCAGAAGGGACTCATGGAAACAGATAGCTGGTGCCAGAGCCATGGCCTGAAGTTAAACGCCAAAAATGTATAGTCATACCCTTCGGGAAAAACAAGGTAACCCCAAGCTACCATATAGGTGGCAATCCACTAAGCACAGAAGAGGTTATCAGGGACTTGGGGACCCAGGTTGACAGTGGCCTTTCTTTGACACTCACATTGCTAAAGTGGTTAGAAAGACCTTCTACATTACCCACCTGATCATGAAGGGATTCACATCCAGATCTAGTGAGGTAATTGTTCCCTTTACTCTTCACTTATCAGACCAATGATCGAGTACAATGCCCCATTAGGGATGTATCTCACCCGACATCTGCAGCAATTGGAGAGACCCCAAAGTTCCTCACCAAAAGGATAAAGGGACTCCAAAATCTGTCATATGCTGCCAGATTGAAGAAACTCCAGCTCTATTCAGTCGCATACCGTCTGCTCCAAGGTGACATGTGCCTGACATACAAGGCCATGTCCAACCCGGAATTAATGGACATGCTCCACCTCAAAAATCCAAATCCACCAAAACCACTAGAGCAAGCGACTTAAACCTTAGCGGATATAAATAGGGCGTGCTGGAGGGATAGATTTATCACTCAGAGACTCCTATGCTGTGGAATAAAATCCCGGTCCATGTGAGGCAGAGCACCTCGCTGACTCTGTTCAAGAGAAATCTAGACCTGTGGATGGGAGATCGTAGGTTTACCCCAGGAATCAACTCTGTGTCACTGCTGGACAGAGGCACAACAAACTAATGGGCACAGTATTTTTTCATATAAGGGGTGGCGTAAGCCACAATAATTTGGGCTAGGCTTATAAATGCCTTAGGGCAGATAGCCTAGTATAAACCTATGAACCTATGAACCTATGAACCTATTTGTGGAGTAGATAGTGAATTGACTGTTAGTGTTTTTGTTAGAACTGGTTATAATCATAAGCTGAGTTTTCTTTGGATTGAGGATAAGTTGGGCTTTGGTAAGGTAGTTTTCAATGTCAGAGAATGCTAGTTGAGTTGTTTGCAGGAGGGTGGGAATGTTTTGTGCAGCACAGATTAAGGTTGTGTCATCTGCATACTGAATTATAGATGCATGCTGTGGGGAGGTATGGAGGTCATTTGTGAAGACTGTGAATAGTAGTGGTCCTAAGATAGAACCCCGTGGGACTCCTATAGTTATGGGCAGCTGAGGAGAGAGAATGTTCCCATTTCACAGCTTGGTACCTGTCAGTTAAGTAGCTTTGGAACCAGGTAAGAGTGGAATTTGACAGATGATATTGGTTTAGTTTGTTTAGCAGGATTTGGTGTGAGACTGTGTCAAATGCTTTGCACATATCCAAAAAAGAGTTGACACTGGTAGCCCTTCATTTTTGAGATGGTTTACTGTATCTGTGAAGCAGAGGAGGGTTTCTGTTTTGGATCCCTTAGCTGATACAATGGGCCTAAATTGTAAATTGTCGGCCCCTTTATGCACCTTGGGGATTCCAAACAAAGTAGGTATTCTAGGAATATTAACCATCAAAAAAATCATACTCCACTTCATTGATGTTACCTTGGAATAATGCATCGTGTAGAAATACATCAATTTTGTAGTAAGCCCTATTAATCTCACCCCTTGAGACCAAAACATATGTGTCATCACCATTCAAAATCGCAGAAATTTCAGAAATATAATCAGTGTTTGTCATGACAACCATACCCCCCCCCTTATCTGGGTTCATAAATCTATAATTTCCAGATTTTTTGAGGGAGTCCAACAAATCTCTTTCATTTTGTGTCAGGTTGTCATTAAATAAAAACACATTCTCCAAACATTTTCGTATCTGTGTTTCAACCAGTTTTTCAAAACCCATCACCTCTAAATTAAAAGGTGGTATAAATGCACTTTTTCTTTTAAACATAGTTGTTCTATCAACAACCCCATTATTTTCACCGGTTACTCCCTCTCCAATGGCTGCAAAAAACATTTTTAAATGCATTTGTCTCGTAAACATCTTAAAATCAAGTAAAACTTGCGCTGTGTCAACTCTAAACATTGGTACAAAACTCACACCCTTACTAAATAAATCAAAGTGTGTTTCTCCTATCACAATGTCAGTGTAGTTATATATACAGTAACCACTTTTCTTACGTAACTGGTGTCTGGTACCTTGAAATGTTAACATATCCTTGTTGCCATCTAAGGAACAATTCAGATTCAACATATTGATACCCATAACCTCATCGTGCGTTACAGCATTGTTCACAAATGCACTAAAATCGCTCCCTATAAAAGTATTAGTATTATTGTAACCATCACTACTAGTCTCATGTGAGTGACATAGCACTTCACATAAGCAAGTTTCAGTTGACACAAGTCTTTGTGTATTATTTTCATTAGAAGTCACACACACAACATCACCATTGATTAAATTGTCCATCAATATCTCCCCCTCCTGCTGGTTCTCCCACCCCTGTGATAATCTTGTTGGGCTTCTCTCACCAACAATCCCCTGTTCCGAAGCCTCTCTGATCTCCGAGGGCCGTTTTCCGTTTCTAAAAAAACATCATTGTCCCCTCCATCCTCATTGTAACTCAAACTTTCATTACCATTATTGTTCTCATAAAAGTTCAAATTTAGATCATTCCTTCTAGCACCAGGTGGATAGGCCCTTTTGTTTTTATAGTCCGAGCAGTCTCTTTCAAGTTTCTTTTTCTTTTTTGCCATGTTTTTGTTCACAAACGTGTCAATATTACTCAATGTTTTGTTAAAGTTTGCTAGGTTCTGTTCAAATAACAAATCAGTGGTAATACTTACATGAAGCTGACCAATCTGCTCCTGTAATTCCGATAGTTTAATATCATTGTTCCGTATTATGATATCCATCATCTCCAAACCTGTTTTGTTGAAAAGCGCTGTTAATTCCTGAAACGCTACTGAATTGTCATCCACCCCCATAGGTCTCTTCCACACACGTAGACCCATAGGAACCTGATTCATCTCTCTGGATTTTTTTAAAAATAAACTATCCAGTTGAACTGCCCGAAACCTGGTACAAAGTTTTTCATACCGAGAGATTTGTTCGTTTAAGCGAGGACGTGAAATTCTTCTCTCGTCGACGCTTACTGCTTCTCTAAATGCCGGAGCCTGGAACCAGGAAGTGATGTCAAACCTCTCCTCGTACACCCTCCTATTCTGGTCTCCGCTCCTTCTCGTGCCGTTGTAACTCCGGTTCTGTGACGCTGCCACATTCGCGTAGGAACTGCCCACATCTCCTTGACCCAGTGGAATAGATCCCAATGGTGAGTGTAGCGTAAACAGCCGCATTTGAGATTCTGTCGGGCTCACTAAACCAGCTTCACCTGTTTCACCATTACCGCTACTCTTACCATTGGCTGCTGTGTAAACTTTAAGTAATTTGTCCACCACAGTCGCCAATTCTTTTAAAATCACCTCCATGACACAACGTAGCTTACAGCAGATAGAGACCAACACCAGTGGTACTGTGAATTAGAAATCAGGAACGTAACACCCACAAGGGCTGTAACAACATGTAAAGAATGTACGGCAACCAAAAGATGCAGTCTCCTCCACAAAAAGCCACGCTGAAATACAAAACTGAAACTGAGTCCTTCTCATAGACATAAACAAAGAATTTAATACAATAAAATCACGACTAAGCGCCAGCAGGCTTCCTCAAGTCGTTTTAAATACATTCAAATACTCCATATATATTGTACACTCAAAGCTCATTGGGCCAATTCACCACCCCTTAAATACAAAACTCCTGAACATTAAACAATTAAGTGTCACAAATACAATTAAAAATATATATCTACTTACTATTGACTTAAAAAATTTATATATATATACATTAGTAAATGATGCATAATATTAATCCTGTATGGTGATGTCATGTCCATAAAATATCTACTTATTGATTTCAAATATTTCAATAATGCATTGATACACAGCCTCAAAACACATTTAAAAAACCCACCAATCCTATTCATAAAAGTAACCAGTTAAATAAATTACATTAATAATAAAATTCAACAACTCAAACTTGTTAAAACATACTAAAAATATGTTAAAATTAACTACTACATAACTAATACATTAACCTATAAAGCCAGTGAGCATAAAGTCCCTGATACATGTTATACCCACTCACTATACTAACTGGGACCTTAGCTTTAACATAGGTTTAATCGAAATGTAATCATTCAAGCCCGGGGGCTTGCAGGCATCCAATCTTAATTGCCATACAGTTTCTAAAATGGGTATAACATGTATCAGGGACTTTATGCTCACTGGCTTTATAGGTTAATGTATTAGTTATGAGGTAGTTAATTTTAACATATTTTTAGTATGTTTTAACAAGTTTGAGTTGTTGAATTTTATTATTAATGTAATTTATTTAACTGGTTACTTTTATGAATAGGATTGGTGGGTTTGTTAAATGTGTTTTGAGGCTGTGTATCAATGCATTATTGAAATATTTGCAATCAATAAGTAGATATTTTATGGACATGACATCACCATACAGGATTAATATTATGCATCATTTACTAATGTATATATATATATATATATATATACATTTTTTAAGTCAATAGTAAGTAGATATATATTTTTAATTGTATTTGTGACACTTAATTGTTTAATGTTCAGGAGTTTTGTATTTAAGGGGGTGGGTTTTATGAATTGGCCCAATGAGCTTTGAGTGTACAATATATATGGAGTATTTGAATGTATTTAAAACGACTCTGAGGAAGCCAGATTGCTGGCGAAAGCGCTTAGTCGTGATTTTATTGTATTAAATTCTTTGTTTATGTCTATGAGAAGGACTCAGTTTCAGTTTTGTATTTCAGCGTGGCTTTTTGTGGAGGAGACTGCATCTTTTGGTTGCCGTACATTCTTTACATGTTGTTACAGCCCTTGTGGGTGTTACGTTCCTGATACCTAATTAATCTCTACTAGCTTTAACTATTCCTACAAGAAATCACAGTGCTAGAAACTTACATGTGAGCTTAGGCAGAGTGCTGAGTTAGATATCCAAGACCAAAATGCCCCCAGTCTGTTGTGGGAAATAGTATTTAAACATTATTAACAAACATGTCTCTAAGGCCTTCCCAAATTACATAATTTTTGACACTTAGTCTGGAGTTCTCAGGCCACAAACTTCATTATTTAGCAATCTAACACCTGCTCAGAAGCTTACAACAATATAAGTTATTTCACATGCATGCTGTAATAGAAACCAGAGCAATAAAGCACATTCCACATCTAAATTCTGGATATAAACTTTAGCCTTAAAATAATGGGCATGAAACCTTCATCCAGACTCACTGGAGCCGAATTCTAACATGAAAGTGTCACCACATGCTTCACTGGCCAGTAGAGTGCAATGTTGTCACATATTTTGCAGTTCCACATTTCACAGCATTCTTTTACAGTCAAGAAAACATGCCTGTATTTTACATTTATTTACAAATGCCATAATTATATATCAAATTCTATTTGACTAGGCTGGCAGCTTTCGCCCATCTCTCCCCAATTGTCACACCCCCCCCCCCCCAGGGAACTCAAGCAAGTTTTTCAAGTGCCCCTTGAGAAACATCGCTTGACAGTGTCAGGTCTATCTATCAATTTGCAGCAAAGCAGGCAATTCTGTTATAGCAGGCTTCCATTTTGCTTAGTTCAGTTTTGTTGAGATTAGTCAGAATGGGAGATGCATAGAGTAGGGTGGATGGAAGTTGGGAGCGAGCAATGGCTGATCTTGTGTTGTTGGTAAAAAATTGTTTGATACGGTAGAGTGACCCCAGTTTGGCATGTACTTTTTTTAATAGTTAAATTGAGATGACTATCAAATTTTAGGTGGGAATCTGTGGTTATTCCCAATAGCTTAGCCTGTACCACTGGAGCAATTGGAGTAGCATTTGTGGAGTAGATAGGGAATTGACTGTTAGTGTTTTTGTTAGAACTGGTTATAATCATAAGCTGAGTTTTCTTTGGATTGAGGATAAGTTGGGCTTTGGTAAGGTAGTTTTCAATGTCAGAGAATGCTAGTTGAGTTGTTTGCAGGAGGGTGGGAATGTTTTGTGCAGCACAGATTAAGGTTGTGTCATCTGCATACTGAATTATAGATGCATGCTGTGGGGAGGTATGGAGGTCATTTGTGAAGACTGTGAATAGTAGTGGTCCTAAGATAGAACCCTGTGGGACTCCTATAGTTATGGGCAGCTGAGGAGAGAGAGAATTTTCCCATTTCACAGCTTGGTACCTGTCAGTTAAGTAGCTTTGGAACCAGGTAAGAGTGGAATTTGACAGATGATATTGGTTTAGTTTGTTTAGCAGGATTTGGTGTGAGACTGTGTCAAATGCTTTGCACATATCCAAAAAAAGAGTTGACACTTGTAGGCCTTCATTTTTGAGATGGTTTACTGTATCTGTGAAGCAGAGGAGGGTTGTAGTGGTACTATGGGCAGGTCTGAAACCATGCTGTGTAGGTGTCAGGATGTTGCTGTCTAGGAGACAGTTTAGCATCTGGGTATGGATGCATTTTTCTAGGATTTTGGCCAGGAGGGACAGTAAAGCAATGGGTTTGTAGTTATTAAGTTCAGTGGATGTCCCACCTTTATATATGGGTGTAACATAGGATATTTTCCAGAGTTTGGGCACATAGTTTTCAACAATTGATCTGTTTATGAGAGTGGAGACTGGGATAGCAGTAGCATCTGCTGTGAGTTTCAAGAAATAGCTGGGGAGTAGGTTGGCTGCTGTTGATGAGGTTTTTAGTTTGGAGAGCATGCTTTTGATTGAAGTGGTGGAAACTGTTTTGAGGGTAAAGCTTGTATTAGTGTTATTTGTGTTGTGGGGATAGTGAGGAAGGAACTGTCCTGTGATACTAAGGATAGAACTGAGTTCACAAAGTGGGAGTTGAATTGTGTTTCGATGGGAACTTTAGTGTCAGGGGTGGTTGGTTTGGGGGTAGCCTTTTGGGTGGATTTTAGTAGCTGGTTTACATTTTTCCAAAATTTTTGTTGGTTGTGTTGGTATTTAGTTTGTAATGTTGTGTAGTAGGATTTTTTGTCCAGCCTAATGCATTTTTTGCACGGTTGCACAGTTCTTGGTACTTAGTTAGGCTTTGTGTTTCTTTGTTTTTTTTGATAGTAAAGCCAGGCAGTGTCTCTGGACTTGAGGATTTGTTTGGTTTCTTTACTGAGCCAGGGGTTTGTAGAGGTTCTAACCTTGATTTTGTGCAATGGAGCGACAGTGTCTAGGTGTTGAAGATATGTTTTGTTGAAATATGCTACAGCCTGGTCAAGTGGGAGCATTTTTAGGGGGGTCCAGTCACAGTTACAGAGTAAAGTGTTGAGGACCTCAGGAGAGAATTTTTTTGTGTTTCTAGTGGATATATAGTTAGTAGTTTTGCATATGCCTGTTCTATGTATAAAGTATATTATGTTGTGGTCACTTAAGGTGTCTGGGAGACTGCCTGTGTGAGGGTACAATGCGAGGTTGTTAGTTAGGACCCAGTCAAGGATGGATTCCCTTTTAGATTTTTTATCACATCTAGTTGGAATTTGGACTAGCTGCTGGTAGCCATTGAGATTTATTAGATTACTTGGTGGTTCTGATATACAGGTGAACCAATCTAGGTTGAAGTCCCCCAGAATAAGGGTTTCTTGTGAGTATGTGGAAGAACACCAGGATAAGACGTCTTCAAGGCTAGCAGGTGTATTACCAGGTGGAATATAGATCACAATTGTGGTGATAACCTTTTTAGGGTGAAGTTGAAATTGTGAGATAAGTATGTCCCAATTATTGGGGAGGGGTAGGAGTTTAGTAATTGACGGACAGTTAAGTTGGACTTGTACAGTAAGGCAGTTCCACCCCCTTTACGCAGTGGTCTGTCTTCTCTAATGATATTGTAGCCGGTAGGGAGAACTTCTGAGTTAGCTATGTTTTTATTTAGCCAGGTTTCTGTTAAAGCAACTATGTCTGAGGAGTAGTGTGCTATTGTGGCCTGGAGATCAGGTATTTTATTTTTGATACTTCTAATATTAATATTTATCATTAAAAGAAGGTTGGTTTTGCTGCTGTTGTTGATTTGCCCAGGGATGAAGAAAGTGGGGGGTGTTATGTTCTGACATTTATGTTGGAGCAGTTTGTGTTGGACAGGATGGATTTGGGCCTGGGTTGGGGTAGATGTCCCCACTTATGGCGAGCCTGGAGTTAAAATGGTTATACAGATGCTGGAGTTTGGTGAGAAGTGTGAGAAAGTATTGTGTTTTTTTTGGAGTAGGAATGAGAGCATATGTGTTTAGTTCTGAATTGGTCCGTTATGTAGTTCTTGAATAACTGTGGGCGTATATTATTATAATGTGTGGTGTCTGTATACAAGAGTGCATAATGCAGTGTTGTGCTACTAAGTTTAGGGATATTGCTACAGTGATAACTTGTGGTTTTGTAAAGAATTATGAGAAGACAGACTAGACTTAGTTGTGTGATAGTCATGGTTATAAAGTTTAAGTTGTTTCTGGGGGGGGGGTCTGAATAGGAAATTTTAGGGTTGCACTATATGTGGATGGGGAAGTAGTGTGGGTGATGTAAAAAATGCCTAGTGGGAATGAGAGTGATTAGGAGTGTTTTGTGTGGAGCAAGTTGGTGTGGTATAATGTGATATGACTTGAGGAGCTGTGATTGGTGGAGGTGATATGAGGGTGAGCTGTGGGTGTAGCTGTGATTACCATAAATGTAGAGGTAGTGGGGGTGGGAGGGAATAGAGGGCAGGGGAGTGGAGCGGGGCAGAGCCAACCAAGACAAGAGAAAAAAACAGGTATTACTTTACAAATCTGAACACTTTTAAAACAAATTCCTGAGGTCTAATGGCTTACCGGCAAGCAGAATGTAATTGCTGAAGAGCACTTGTGTCCTGGTAGGAGACTAGAAATTTAAAGATGGCTCCATGCTCAGCAGGATTCTAATATAGACTTTGTATTGGTATACTTCTCTCCTGTGGAACTTGGGGTACTCAGAAGACCCACAATATCCATAGCTGCCCTCTGAAATGGCTCCTCAATCACAGGCAAAGGCATCAAAGGCGTTCTCACCTTGTCTTCTGCCTTGGCTACCTTTTGGCACTGCTCACAGGTCCTGAAGTACCCTGTTACATCTCTGGAAATTCCAGGCCAATAGAAGTTCTGCATAATATGCCTCTTTGTAAGTTTTATGCCCATATGACCTGCAAAGGGAATATCATGGGCTATGGCTAGAAGCACCAAATTGTAAGCTCTAGGCACTACCAACTGCTGTACTCTCTCACCTTTTAGCCATCCCTCAGGGATCCACTCTCTGTACAGTAACCCTTTGTTCCAGTATACAGATTCCTCCTTTCCTTGAGAATCAGGTGCCTCCATAGCTACCTGCCTCAGGCCTTGCAATGTAGGGTCTGAGAGCTGAGCCTGTCTCAAGTCTCTCCTTGTAACCCTTCCCAGCTCCCCTTCCACAGGAAGTCTGGCATCCTCTGACAGTGGTGCCTCACTGTCAGCCTGGGTACTACTACTCACATCTACCTTTGCAGTTATCCTGTCCAAGGGAACATCTGTACCCACAAGCAGCTATGGCTCACATTCAGTCTCGCTGCTACAGCATAGCTCACTCCCTGAAGTAACCACCTCAGCTGTCTCACTGCTACAGCATAGCTCACTCCCTGAAGTAACCACCTCAGCAGTCCTGGCTACAAATATGCAGTCTGTCTGCGTCTCCCCCAAGCTACCAGACCCACATGCTTGTCTTCTAGCCTCACTACATGTAACTGCATAAGTACATAGTACTGCCTCATCCAAATCCCTCCCTCTCAGGACATCTGCAGGATGGAAGTCCCATACCCTGGTTGTCTCAGGACAATCCACTATTGGCATTTTGTCTTTCCCACTTACTGGCTCCCTCACCTTTGGTTCCCCACCTTGCCTCCGTGGACACATGTATGCCACATGGCCCCACTGGTTGCATTCAAAATATTTCACCCTAGGTCCTGGATGTGTACCTGGACTAGTGGCTTCCCCTGCTACTGGCAGATTCTGTTGGGGTAGTCTGTGCTGCCCACCATGGGTTCCTTTAGACCCATGAACAGTACAGGGGGTCCCTTTCCTGTGCAGGGCTGCCCTGCTTGCTAGGTATAGATCTCCCTTCTTCCCCAACTCCTCTAAAGTAGCAAACTGTTTATCAGCTAACCAGATCCTCATGTCCTCAGGAAAAGTGCTCAGGGCTTATTCCCTTACCAAAAGCTCTGCCAGTGCTTCAAAAGTGGTGACCTGACATCCACTCACCCAGCTATGAAAATAAGTGCTCAGTTCAACAACATATTCACATACATTTTCATCTGCCTTGCGTCTATGCTCACAAAACTTTTTCCTATACATTTCAGTTGTTAGCTTAAAACATTCTGACAAAGGTCTTTTCACAGCAGTATAATCAAAACAGCCAGTGTCATGCATTTTAGCTAAAGAAGTTACAGCTTTATCATGGAGTATGGGGGTCATGGAACCGTACCCAGAGCCTTTGGTCAACTTCATACTGTTTACATACACACTCAAAGATATGAATGAAGCTATCAAAATTATCCCCCTCTTTAAACTGTGGAAGAAATTTACTGACCTTTTGTGCTTCTGGGGTCCAGTTACTCCCTTCCCCATTACCTCCATGACTCTGGTGAAGAGTCAGCATTTCCCTCTCATGCTTTCTCTGCCATTCCTGTTCTTCAGCTTCTAGGCTTCTCATTCTCTCAGCTGCTTCTAGTTCCATACGCCTGGCCTCCAACTCAAGTCTCTTCAGCTCCAGCTGGATTTTTAAGTCCACTGCAGAAAGTTTGAGCTGTCCATTCTCCGAGGATATTATATCTCTACTATCACTCTGATTGTCCTCCAGGCTGCTGTTTTCTGATGCAGCTGTAACCAAGGCTGCAATCAGGTCTGCCTTAGCTAGGTTTCCATGCACCAGCTCCCTAGCCTGGCACATCTCCAAAAGCTGGCTCCTTGTCAGCTTTCCATACCCCTCTGCTGACATGCTGCCTGCTCACCCTGACTAACACTAAGCTAACAAAAGAAATAAAATAATTGTGATCTGAATTCTGACTATACACTGCATGGCTGTTTTAGAGTACAAAACACTTTTAGAGATCACTGTACATAAGCTACAGGAATTTTCTCTACCCACACCACTACAAGCCAATTAGTGTGTGAAGTAGATCCCACCACTGCCAATCACTTCTGATGACCATGCCCTGGCCCAACAATCAAGGATCCTCAATCCTCACTACTAACACTAGGGAGATCGTCTCATAGAAGAGAGGAAAAGAGAACTAATGCACAAAGTAAAGTACAATTTCCCTTAAGTGCACACAGAGATCACAGTCAATCTGGGGTTGGTTGCTCCCTTGCTCACCAGGTCCCCAATAAGACTCCCCACTAGCACATCTATAGGGTCCAGGTCTCAGCCTAGCTGGGCAAGCTAAAACCTCCAGTACCCTCTCTGTCCAACCAGTGCTTCATGTCCCTGCCCAAGTAGCTGAAACAACACACACACACTTTGAGATAAGTATTTATACAACTTCACAGACACTCCTGGGAAAGGCTGACAAGGATTCTCCAGTTGTGCCCCTTTTCCCAGATGATACGATAGTAATCCCTGCCACCACCCAGCTAATAATATCAGCTTCTAAAAGGCCCTTAAAATGGCGTCCAATTATTACTGTGCAATATTATTATCCAATGGTAATGTGACTATTCAGTCTAGGCTTATTGGAAGGGCTTAGACAGTCAACACTATAAATATATAATGTACTCTAAAGCATAATTTATCTCTACATAAACCAGCCACATGTAGAAGGATTTAAAAATATTTAATAATAAATAATTAAAACACAAGACAAAACTACTACACCACAGAGATATCTAAGAGTTCAGAGATCACACAGAAACTTAAAATAATACAGTAGGACAGGTCTGATTTCAAAGAAAAAATACCTAATTAATCTTTACTAGCTTTAACTATTCCTACAAAAATCACAGTGCTAGAAACTTACATGTGAGCTTAGGCAGAGTGCTAAGTTAGATATCCAAGATCAAAATGCCCCCAGTCTCTTGTGAGAAATAGTATTTAAATATTACTAACAAACATGTTGTGACGATTGGGAAGAGATGGGCGAAGGCTGCCAGGCTAGTCAAATATAATTTGATATATAATTCTGGCATTTGTAAATAAATATAAAATACAGGCATGTTTTCTTGAGTGTAAAAGAATACTGTGAAATGTGGAACTGCAAAATATGTAACAACATTGCACTCTACTGGTCCAGTGAAGCATGTTGTGACCCTTTCATGTTAGAATTCAGCTCCAGTGAGTCTGGATGAAGGTTTCATGCCCATTGTTTTAAGGCTAAAGTTTATGACCAGAATTTAGATGTGGAATGTGCTTTATTGCTCTTGTTTCTGTTAGAGTATACATGTGAAATTACTTATATTGTTGTAAGTTTCTGAGCAGGTATTAGATTGCTAAATAATGCAGTTTGTGGCCTTAGAACTCCAGACTAAGTGTCAAAAATTATGTAATTTGGGAGGGCCTTAGAGACATGTGTGACGATTGGGGAGAGATGGGCGAAGGCTGCCAGCCTAGTCAAATAGAATTTGATATATAATTCTGGCATTTGTAAATAAATGTAAAATACAGGCATGCTGTCTTGAGTGTAAAAAAATACTGTGAAATGTGGAACTGCAAAATATGTGACAACATTGCACTCTACTGGCCCAGTGAAGCATGTTGTGACCCTTTCATGTTACAATTCGGCTCCAGTGAGTCTTGATGAAGGTTTCATGCCCATTGTTTTAAGGCTAAAGTTTATGACCAGAATTTAGATGTGGAATGTGCTTTATTGCTCTGGTTTCTGTTAGAGTATATATGTGAAATGACTTATATTGTTGTAAGTTTCTGAGCAGGTGTTAGATTGCTAAATAATGCAGTTTGTGGCCTGAGAGCTCCAGACTAAGTGTCAAAAATGATGTAATTTGGGAGGGCCTTAGAGACATGTTTGTTAGTAATCTTTAAATACTATTTCTCACAAGAGACTGGGGGCATTTTGATCTTGGATATCTAACTCACCACTCTGCCTAAGCTCACATGTAAGTTTCTAGCAATGTGATTTCTTGTAGGAATAGTTAAAGCTAGTAAAGATTAATTAGGTATTTTTTCTTTGAAATCAGACCTGTCCTACTCTATTATTTTAAGTTTTTGTGTGATCTCTGAACTCTTAGATATCTCTATGGTGTAGTAGTTTTGTCTTGTGTTTTAATTATTTGTTATTACATATTTTTTAAAACATTCTACCTGTGGCTGGCTTATGTAGAGATAAATTATGTTTTAGAGTACATTATATATTTATAGAGTTTTCTTTTTAAGCTATTCCAATAATTATATATTTATAGAGTTTTCTTTTTAATCTATTCCAATAAGCCTAGACTGAATAGTCACATTACCATTGGATAATAATATTGCACAGTAATAATTGGGTGCCCTTTTAAGGGCCTTTTAGTAACTGATATTATTAGCTGGGTGGTGGCAAGGATTGCTACCTTATGGTCTGGGTAAAGGGGCACAACTGGAGAATCTGTGTCAGCCTTTCCCAGGAGTGTCTGTGAAGTTGTATAAATACTTATCTCAAAGTGTGTGTGTGTTGTGTCAGCTACTTAGGCAGGGACACGAAGCACTGGTTGGACAGAGTGGGTACTGGAGGTTTTAGCTTACCCAGCTAAGCTGAGACCTGGACCCTATAGCTGTGCCAGTGGGGAGTCTTATTGGTGACCTGGTAAGCAAGGGACAACCAGCCCCAGACTGACTGTGATCTCTGTGTGCACTTAAGGGAAATTGTACTTTACTGTGTGTATTAGTTATCCTTTCCTCCTTCTAGGAGATGACTTCCCTGGTGTTAGTGATGAGGATTGAGGCTCCTTGATTTCTGGGCCAGGGCACGGTCGTCACATATGGTATAAAGGAGAAGAGTTGTCAAGAATTATTAATGATGATTAGAGAAATTGTGGATAATATTATGGAAAGAAAAGAAAAAGGTAGGAGACCTTAATAAGTCATTTGACACAACTGGACATGAAATCTTATGGCTAATAATGAAAGAACGTGATATACATGAGAATGTTAGGAAATAAAGTATGTCAGCGTATAGTAATAATAAAGTAAAACTATTTGTAAATATCTGGTTAAGCCAAGAGGTACATATAAAGAGTGGTGCAAGACAGGGATGTCCAATGAGTTGTATATTCTTTGCATTAGTTATGAATGTGATATTATGTGAAATAAATTACAAAATGAAGGAGGTGGTGTATATAATACCTGGAGGGTTAAGCATTCCAGTTCTTATAACACGTACAGGTAACATTATAATATTTGCAAAAAAATGTGGATAAAATAAGTAATAATTTTCAAAAATGAGTGTCTAGAGATTATTGGAATGGCTTTAAATAAAGAGAAAAGTAAAGGTTTAGGTGATGTAGAAAAGACTGGGGGCATATATTTTATGATGAATGACATTTCTGTGCTTGGTATAAAATTTGGGAATAAAGAAGTAAGTAGAATTTAATGGGGAAAACAACAGAAGAAATAAAGCAAACATCTTTTCTGGAGAACATATAAATTATCATTCAGAAAAAAAGGCTTATTTAATAAATTATGTACTGATGGAAAAATAACATACCTAGCAAGTGTAATTGTGTTGCCAACAGCATTTGAAAATGAATCATTGCAGATATATTTTTCATTTATAAGGGGTTCTAGATTAAACCTTGTAAAAATAAGAGTTGTGTATTTAAATAAAGAAGGAGATTTTGGGTTAATTAAACCAGTAGTATACACTGCTTCATTAAATCTGTACAAAGTGTTAAAGTGGATAAATGAAAATAATGAGAGATTAGTAGTAAAACTCTATCCCCTGTATTTACTACTCTTCCGTGTAAGACTAGATTAGTCTTGCACCGAAGTGCCAGTGTAAGAGTATGATGGCAGTGCGCCATGCATATTATTGAGGGCACGCTGTCTCAACTCTAAAGCTTACACAGATCGTGGATGAGTTTAGGGAGCGTGTTGGACTACCGAGCCCCTGCAACGAAGAAATGCCACAACTTCCAGTTACATGAGCGAGTCCGCTCACATGTGTACAATGTAACACTACACTCCGCCATATGTTAAACAACTTACAAAATAAAAAATAAAAATATTTTTTTTTTTCTGATATAGCTGCCCATAGTTGCACGGGTTTGCGCGGGTTTGCCCATTGCTTAGCTACAGTTAGCAACTTAGACCCCAGAATTTGGATAATAAGAAAAATATATGCAAATTAAGCATCGTAGCAATTGCGTAGTGGTTAGAGCCTTCACACAAAGGGGAGGCATTCCCGGTTCGAGTCCCACTACTGCACGTTCCATTTTCTGTGGGAAATCTGTATACAAAAATATTTTCTGACATTTTTTTATGTATAAGTTTTGTAAAAAGCATTGAAATGTTAAATGTAGTAGTGAACAAATTTTATATATATATATATATATATATATATATATATATATATATATATATATATATATATAAAGGTGAAATGTTTATGCATTCTGAGGCATGAGTAGCCTATTTTAAGCAATGTAAAGCACTGCTAAGTATATTTTACCAGTACTGAGCATATTTAAATAAATTGTGTGTAGCTGCGCACCTCACTAACCAACACAACATCAGGCAATGTAGGGCAATGTTGGGCAACATCGAGCAACGTTGGGCAAAGTCAGGCAAAGTTGAGCAATGTTGGTTAAACATGCTCACACCTGCTTTACTGTTCCTTAACCAGTCAGGCCTGCCCAGCAGGAAAATAAAAAGCAGTGACAGGGCATGAACTCAGGATACTGTGCACTATAGTCACAGTACTGATCCACTAAGCCTTGACAGCATTTCACAAACATACACTTTCAACAGACACATATCTATTAGGAATTTTAAACATTGCCAACATCAGCTAAGCAGGCGTGCCCACAGCTGAGCTTTTCCAAAAATGGCCAATCACAAATAAGTGCGGGAAATGAGGCATATTTAAGCTCCACAGGTGGGAATACTTGCTATAACTGGTTGTAGCTTCCTTCTGCAGTCAGCATGGCTGGTGTTGGTGAAGGCACTCAATTTACAGTGCAACGCTGGGGCATCCCGGAGTCCAAAATTATGGTTTGGCTCCTCGTCCACAAACTTGAGGAAAGACTCCTGCAGGGACAGTACCAGGGTACCCAATATAAAATGGTGGCCTGGAACAGTCTTGCCCATGATCTCACCAGTGCCACTGGTGCTTCTCAAACTGGTGAGCAGGTCAGGTACCATTATTCTGACCTGAAGCGGTGTAGGGGGATGAAATGGACCGGTGGTTCCAGGAATCCTGTACAATGCCTAATGCCCCAGTACTGAGTAAGTAGCCATTGTATTAAATAGCTAAGAATTGCCATGCTTGTCTGTACTATGGATAGGTATGTCTCAATATCACTGCATTTACTTCACAGCTGCAGGTGACCGGGCTATGAACCTGCAAGCCCACGAAGACAGGCTGTAAAGGCTGTATCATGAGGCAGGTTAGTAATTATTCTGTATGTACTGTTATATAAAATAAATGAGAGAGCCTTCAAAAAGTCGTTTAACCCAATAAATAAAGGTGTAATAATCCTTTAATAAATGTATGATTCATGGAGTGTGTCTGTGTTATTTTCTTTCATATGTTGTTGTGCTGTTGCATTCTACAAATAATAGTGTTGTATTAAGCAGTGTCAACCCACACTTGGGTAAGCCCATATAACATGGATGAAGGGAGTGCCAGTAGCTTGTATGCATACGCAAAGCCTTCAACTGTTGGTTCATGGCCAGCATGTACAGGTTAATCTGGCACATGAGTAGCTTGGTATTGTGTTCTCCAGAAATGTCAGTGTGCTGCCAGAAATGTAGGGAGGTGTCAACATATAACTGATACTTTCACCTGAACATATGTAAATAATTATATGAAAGTAGAGCTGTCAGTGTACCATCTTAGCAGTAGTGTGTGTGAGCAATTCTCAAAATATGTTGCAGTAACATCTGCATCTTGGACAGTTTGTATGTAAGATACAGCTTATGTATATAATGATCTAGCAAAATCCAATTGCACAATATAAGGACATTGGGTAGTGTAATAATACATGTAAGGGACATATAACTGCAGTTAATAGGAATGTAGTGAAAACTAGAAGGATATATAAGTTGTTAATTGAGCTATCTTTTTCCACCCTACTGTATGTGCATAAAAAATGCAAATCCACACCTCAGTCGGTATGTCTAATCTCAAAACATTTGTTGGGACATATGTCCTATTGGTTTATAAATATTTGCTTTTATTTCTATGCATGTGCCCTGTTAAAATACCACAATATTGGTGGCCTGTTACCATCAATTAAACCTGCATGCTGTTGTAATGTCCACTATTGTTCTATATATGCATGTGTTATGCTTGCTTTTCAACTGTTGAAAATCTGGTGTGTTGGTTTAATGGGAATACTTCTGCATGCTATTACAACTAATTGGGAATGCTGTTGACTGTTACTAACCCATATCTTTATTAAACTTTCCAAAACATAGTTTGTATGGGAAGGCCGTCCCAGCGGACCCACCTGTCCCACCTCAGTTGGCCATGGCACCTGGCACCAGCAGATCTGGTGCCCAGCCTAGAACCTCCTCCTCTTTTGACCCTGTGCCACCTTCAGGTGGATGCGCTGCAGGGGATGGGGCTCGGCTCCCCATGCAAGCATGGGTGGAGCGGCACCTATCATCCATCGTATGGTCCAGGCTGTGGTGCATAGAGAGATTGAATGTTCTATTGCAGAACCTCTACACCAGCTTGAGGCCCAAGTGGTGCAACTCCTGGGTCAGCCTGCCCCTCCTACACAGCCCCCAGCACAGCCACCTTCTGGGGCATGAAGGTGTAGTGGTGACTGCCCATGGGTGGGGACCTCAGTCCCACTGTTTCTATCTGGAGGCTCATGGGCTTGCGATTTCCAAACATCCCTCCCCGTCAAAGGTGTTCACCCACCACGTGTGTCATATACCGCCCCTGTATGCATCTTGTTTGTCTTGTCTGTCTACCTCCCCAAACTACCTCCCCAAATATACCTACTTACCCTACCCCACATTCCACTCTCACCTGAAAAAAAAGGTCAATCTGCTCCCAAAAAAAGAATTACACCCCATACATAGCTGTCCATTTCGCACACATGTTCACTGGACACATGAAAAGTTACTAAATTGGCATTACAACATACTTTGTTGTCCTCACCCCTCTCTCATGGGTTGAAGGGTTCATATCTACCTCCAAATTTATTGCATATGCACTACTGTTGCTGTTGAAGAAATGGGCAGCTATGGACCTTCACTACACCCGTCCTGCACATCCCGAGCTATTTTCCATACTGTCTTTCCCTCTTTGTGCCCCTTTTTCACCACTTTCCTATCTCCCCATTTTTCTTTTTTTTTTCAAAGAAATTAGCGAGGGGGGTGAGCGGGAGTAAGCAATATTAAGCAGTAGTGAGCAGGTTTGCGTGGGTTTGCACTTGGCTAAGCAATGCGGAGCATAGCGCAAACTCACGCAAACCCGCTTACAACTGCTTAAAAGTGCCTTAGTCACTCTGTATGTGAGGGTCCTTCTTCTGCTCAAGAACAAAATAAAACACCTCATTAAGTCTTGAACCCCGGACCTTGCATACACAACACAACATGAAGTACCACTAAGCCATGGTAGATATACATCAAGTTGGTGCTTAAATAATTATATCATGCATCAGAATGAGTGAATATAAAGGAAAATTTGGAATACCATACCACACAAATTGTACTGTGGATGTTGACCAACAGTTGTTGTGGGATTACAATATATGACTGTGATAAGAGAAGCAGCCATTCTAGCAGGAAATAATGTCATACCATCACTTTACAACCCCACACAGGACAAATATTGGAATATCTGTTTAGGGCAGAGGCCATACCTCTCAACTGTCCCTAATTTTCAGGGATGTCCCTGATTTTGCCCCAAATTTTAACTCTGTCCCTCTGAATCCCTCCTAAAACTACTGACTTTGGGCAGAAAGGTGATGAATTACACTTAATGAATAATGACAATAATTAAGAGTTATACACTTCTTTTACTTCAGAAAATGTGTATTAATTCATATGCTCTGATTCTCTCAATATTTTAACTTAATGGCACTAATACTTTAAATGAGTCCCTGATTGTCCCTGAGTTTTTCTTGACTTTTCCCTGATTCTGTTCAAATTTGTACCTGATTGGTTGAGAGGTCTGGCAGAGGCAGAAACACAGAGGCATATTAGCCTTTCTGCTGTTACACACTGTGCAAATAGCTTTGGAAGGATTTTTGGAAACATACCCTTATGTATGAATAAAACACTGAAATACAAATGGATGTAGACATGTACTGGTAGCAACCAACTGTAAGAATGCCATTGCTCTATTGCTGAAAAGGCCTGTGTGGTGACAAAAAAATAACAGGCTATTCTCTGGCTATCATGTGGATAGGTCCACAGTTGGGAGTTACGCAGACAGACTACATGCCTTGATAAACTAACATGTACACAGCAACCCTGTAAGTCCAGCAAGATAAAATCCACACAATACTACTTACACTCTCTGTACTTCTGCAACCCTGCCCAATTGTAGAATATACCTGTGTGTGCAGGGTCTACCAAAGATCTAGGTAAGCATACTCACTGTACTGAAATGTGTCCAGTTTTTCTGAGCAGCTCATGCTAATGTCAACACTAAAAAAGCATAAACTGTTTAGAACTGTGTAAATGAATATTCACAGTGTAGCAGTTCACAAACAATTCTTGTGCCAAAGGAATACATCTCTATAACTAGCATTGTATGGCCGTTAATTGTAACAGTTGAAAAGAAAGTACATCTTTCCATGTATCCCGGGGTAGCATTTTGAGGGATGAGTACATTTCTACACTGACAAGTGGGTACTGGAAGCAGCAACATTAAGTCTGAGTACAAAATGCAAATCTCTGGCTACACCCCTGGCTTCTGATATAAGAACTATACCAACCTTCTGTCTTAAACAATGATGTCCACATCAAACAAGGATGATCTCCATCTTGGAAAGCTGAAAGGGCCATGCCTACATGAGTCAGCAATTTATAGTACTGGGTTGCTATGACAGTGATTACTTCAATTACTACACAGCAGGCTGCATACAATTAGCAAATGGTGGGCACTAATTGGTGCAGAGGCCATCACATGCTCATGTGCAATTCCTACAAAAGCAGGCTGCAATCTCTGCCAACAAACGCAATCACTCTATTGCAGAGACTGACAGAGAGAGAGAGAGAGAGAGAGAGAAGGAAAAATAAATATTACCAAATTATACAAAGGAAAGGTATGTGACACATATGTATTTACTGGCATGTAATAGATGTTATTGAAGAATAGTTTACATAATGTGAAACATTCATATGAGGCAGCAGTACTTCGTTCTGCACAGATGTTCTGCTTAACTACTGCTATGGACAATACTTTGTGTACCAGTGGGCAGTGGGACATACCTGTGAAATGTGTAGATCAGCATTAAATGTCAAAGATCTGATCCATGTTATCTGTGTTCTGTACAGTAGTGTGGCCAATGGCTGTTGGGGGGATTAGCGCTGACATTATATAAACATGGGTGTGACAGAACAACACATGCATGATAGTCATATTAAAGTGCAGCTTAGCATTAGCAAGTGCTGTAGCAGTCTAGTATGCTTATCTAGCATCTGTTGCCATATATACCCCCATAATGTTAGTCTGTGTTCATATGTGACATCTGTTTGTGTTGCAGCAAGGCCCAACAGTTCAGCTGTGAGGTCCAGGGACTTACAACAGTGTAGACCATGTGTGCATATGCCATACACACATACAGAGAAATATATATGTATCATATATATTTACATCTGTATATGTGCATAGAGCAGGGGACATATTGCAACTGTTTAAAAAGGGGGGGAGATATATATGTTGTTGAAGGTTAGTATGCACATATTTTATGTAGGTTTTAGTGTGTGACAAACAAGACAGCATAAAATGCTGGTATATGACATGTAGTGATTAAACACTGTGGGTGGTTTGTTCAGTTTGCAATGTTGAAGCCAGTAAGGCCTGCTAAAGCTACCTGGGCTGTGAACACCTTCAATGCATTTATCCCAACACTGTGCGATGTTATTACATTACTGTACACCATACATCCTTTGTATAACTGCTATTCTCACTATGAAAGATGAAATGTATATGTGCCGATATATATATCAATATATATATATATATATATATATATATATATATATATATATATTTATATATATATATATATATATATATATATATATATATATATATATGTAGACAAATAGATGTGTATATGTATATATATATATATATATATATACATATATATATATATATATATATATATACACACATACACACACACACGCATATATATATATATATATATATATATATATATATATATATATATATATATATATATATATATATATACATATATATTTATATATACTCATACACACCTACATCTACTTGTTGCAATAGATTCTCTGTACTGTTGACTGACTGTGATGGTCAATATAGTTGTGAATACGTCAAAGATATGTATCTTTAGGATAGCTTATGGGAAACTGTTTATGTTATGGTATTCTGGGTCCTTGCTTTGATTCTAGCAAAAGCTGTGTATTCTGTTGTTAAGCAGAACAAGTGCTATTGCATACAGTGTGATTAAGTCCCTTGGTTTTAACTAAGGTGTGTCATTGGAGGCTAAAGCACTACATCTATGATTATTGATTGGTGCCGATGTTGAATGCAAATCTTGTGTGTACTGTAGTACTAACTGAAGCTCTGGGCCTGTACAGCAAAGTATTATGTCCACATTGCTTGCATCCACTGTTTTGTGTGGTCCCTGTATTCATCACAGATTACATTTCTCAAGATTAAGGTTGTGTAAATACTGACACACAGTACTGTATAGTACACACTGAAAGCTTATCTGGGTTGTCATACCTTTGTGTCCTGTAATTATGTCTGACGTGTGTGTGTGGGTATGTCTGTAACATGTCCTTTGACATATGTGTGGTAATACATATAACTGTGTAACTAGCAACATTCATAGTGTACTACAGCAGTATGTGACCTATATTCCCAATTCTGCACATATTTTGGCCACGGGTTTGGCATTAACAAGTTGTGTGGTATAATATTAATACATTTATTGGACCTTACACTGATTGTGATGGATGATATATTTCTTTACACATCAGCTTGATGTATATCTGCTGTGGCTAGGTGGTGCATTGTGTTGCATACAGTTTGCCAGGTACTCTTGTATAGTCTTATATAGTGATTTTATTTTGTTGCTGTGCAGGACATGGTTCATTGGATAGAGAGTGAGCAAGGCACTTTCAAGCAGTTGTGGGGTGAGCAGTGATAAGTGACAGTTACAGTGTTTCACTCTTGGTTAGCTTATGGGTTGCTAAACATCCATATGCTGTGCTTAACCTTCTGAAAACCCACTTGCAAATGCTGAAATGTGCCTTATTCCGTCTGTAGCCCCTGACATTTGTTTTGGCTAGAAACAAAATAAAAAGCCTTTACTAGGAAAAAACCCACAACCATTCACATCACAGCATACGTGATTTGTCAGTAAGCCATCTCAGATATACATATCATTTATGTATTCACAAACATAACATCCAGTACAATCATGCAACACTACAGAAGATGTACTCCAACATGTAGATGTATGTGTATGAGTAATTATTGTAATCTGTGCTCAGGTACAACATTTTGTATTATGTATGTAAGTATATATATATATATATATATATATATATATATATATATATATATATATAGATATATATATAGCAGTTCAGTGATATCTGTACTGTATAATGTTAAATGTGCCATATGACTTGCTCAGACATATTTTTGTATTTATGTCTTCCATGGATCATGGCCCACCACAGGAACTCAAGCTACAGTAGGGCTGAAGATGATATCATCACTAGCATTATGATTCAGCACTGCCATGTACTGTTTTCACTAACCAGCCAGGACCAGCAGGAGCATACTGCAATGTGGCAAGATCTTGTCCGCAGGGTCAATGAGGTGTGCCTGCATAACCGCACATATGAGCAAGTACGCTACGACTGCAGTGATCTTCTCCGACATTCTGTTAGCCTGCCACTGATGTGCATACGGAACAGCTTGTAACAGGGGGTGGTGTTCGCATTACCACCCTCACCAGAGTGGAGGAGCTGCTCATGAGCCTGGTGGCACCTGCCCAACAACAACAGCAGCAGACATACACCATGATGGAGGTTGGAGCCACCCAGCAAGCACACATGGAGCATGCAGGTAACATGGCATATCTGTAGACTACTGTTATCTGTATTGGTAGATCATGCATATGTGAGATGTGGAGTGTCGTTCAAAGATGTGGAGCCTATTGTTGTGCAATACTGATCATTTGGAACATAATCTATAGCCCTGTGAATGTAAACTGTTGTACTGTAAGATTGCAAACACACAGTAGCAATGCCACAGTTGTGGCCACTGACAAACTCTCATCTCTATGTAGGTACCTCTGGGGTGAGATCAAGGCAGCGGACAGATGCTGGTGAGTGTGTTCTACATTTATTATTGGAAATAAAAAGTGCGTGTCATAGTTAAGGTGTAGGCCATGTACACATGTAACACACCTACCCATAATGCAAGCTGTGCATGTTTGGTGTAAGAGCACGCACATCTCACTAATGTGATTAGCAGCCTCAAACACATGCAATACGCAGACCATCTCAAACAAATGTGGCTAGACTGTAGTGACCATTGGATAGGCACAGCTGATACTCAAAATGCACATAACATACATATCTATGTCATACACAGAGCATTTTAACATGCTACACATAAAGGATACCCAAACCATCTCTAAAGACACACTCCAGTATCCAAAATCTCATCCACACATTACACAGAATATACCTGAGGGGTAGAGGCCTATCCTGGGGCATTTAAACACTCTGCAACACACTACACATTCATGTCAGGGAATGCTGCTTATTGGCCTCCTTACAAAATCACGTAACAACTGGTTATGAAATGGTGAATTTAGCCAAGGTAGTACAGTTCCAGCACAACATGATTTGTGCTGGTTTGTGAAACATTTGTAGCCTTGAGTAACCACCTGATGCCTCATGATGATGGCCTATGGTACTATACCCCATCCAGTTATTGTAACCACAGTACTACACATAGCTGTCATTGCTACACACCATAATGATGCGTGTGTGCACACATATGCACCTCTAAACAGTATGCATACCAATCACCATTTTCATAACTGACACATATATGTCTTGTGATGCTATTATGCTATTGAATGGCTAGGACATATGATACATATTGGGTATGTGTAGTGTTTAAATATGCAGTCGTGTTTTAGCATGCCATGTCATGGATGAGACTGGCATGTTCACAATATGATCTACACTTACCATAAGTACCGTACATTGGGTATGTGTCCGAATGGTATTCTATCAGTTATCCACGCACCACTGATGATGTTGTGTGAATACTCATCATGCATGTGCTAAAAACGTGTCCACAATTAACATGTGTCCACAGTTATTTGCTAAAGACACAGAGGCTGTAATCAGCATTGGATACCTATCTGACACACAGATACACATCCAGCAATGGTATGTACACCTGTGAGTTATGGTGCACAGTACATCACAGGATTATGAATACCTGCACAGCAATGTTGTGTCCATGTATGCATTGTGTTCCAGGGGGAGGGCCATCACCGAATAACAAAACACATGAATCAAAGCCATGTATACTGTTAGTGACAAGGATTGACTACACTTGCACTGCATGCTGTTGAGCAACACATGTCCTGCATGCTGACAGGTGTGATATGACTGTTTTGCTTGTGATACTGTACTCCACCATCATCTGCTGTTGTGTATGTTCTGTGATTGCTGGTGTGTGTGTCTGCTTTCAGGAGGAGTGTATTTTTGTGTGTGTGCATGTGTGCATGCGTGCATGTGGTCTGAAGTCATGTTCAGGTCTTAAAGTGTGTTTCCTGTTTTCCTCTCACAGGTGGCGAGGGGGGGGGCTGGATCAGTACAGCAGGGAACCTGATGTTACTGACACAGACAGTGATCATGAGGATAGGTGTGTTGAGGCACAGGCAGGTTTGTCAGGGTCTGTTGCTGGGCCACCAATTGACAGTACACAAGTCTACACCCCATCCATGCACACAGTCATACTGCCTGTACATCCATCATCACCATTGCCCTTAGCTGAGGGACAGTGTACGGCTGGCACTGGTCAGGACAGTGTGGTATCTATGGCACATGTATCAGAACACAGCAGCCATAGCCAGATGTCTGGAACGGTACCACACAGGCAGATGCTCAGGGGTTCTCATCAGAGCACTGCTGGTCATCATGCCCCTGGCAGACGTGCCACACCTCTTTCTACCACATGCATGTTCCAGGCTGTCATAGAGGCACAGACACGAATGGAACGGTACACCAGACAGGGGATAAGGGCACAGAGGGCTGATTACACCTCTGTAAATGACAATATCCATGACCTAGCAGGTGCCATACGTAACTACACTGAAGTCATTGATAGACATTGGGATGAGACATTGGATGTCCTCCACAATGTCATGTCCATGTGTCAGGACATTGCGGGACAGTTGAGACATCGATGTATGCCAGCAACATCACCAGCTATAGGTCGCCATGGACGTCCAGCAAGTCACAGCCACTCCCATAGTGCCAGTACCAGCCCCAGCAATGTTGGGGGGGCTGTCTATAGACCGTCCCAGCAGACCATGTGCACATGGCTCTGGCCAGTCCCAGCAGGGACCTGGATTTAGTGGACATTTGTCAATCTCTGAGGATAGTACCCAATCTGGATTAGTACCTGATACTGTCTGCAGCACCCCTGCCAGGCACAGGTTCCATATCCATGGCCAGAGACAGTGATTTGTAAAGCCTGCCAGGTACAGTCTGTAGCTGTCTCACAAATCCCCATATATGGCAGCCACATGGTGGAACTGTGTACATGCAGACACACACACACATAAACCAGAAACATAGGGCAAACACATACCCACACATATGACATCAACATTGACCCATAACAGTACTCATGGCCCTCACACATACACTCACAAACACATGTCGATGGTATGGCTCAGTGTAGGCCTCTGGCAAACCAACAACACACCCTGTGCATATGATGAAACCTGTGCCACCTCCTGTCATCTGTAATATTGATGCAGGAACAGGCTAACATGGTGCTGATGCACAGGGTGACTTTAATAAAGTATAGCAATGGTTGGATGTGTAGCATGTTGTCAGCAGTAAAGTGTAATGATATCCTTGAAGGTGTAGCTGAGCAGGCATGATGCATTAAATCTGTAATTAGCAATGTTGTATTGTTTTCACCAGTGTTTATTCCAACTGTGTTTTGTTTGCCCATGTGCCACTTGGCTGATATGTGTAGTTGTGTCAGCATGCATTATACAGTGGACAGTAAGTGTGGGGTGTGTGTAATACAGGTTTGCAGGTGTCCATTTGTGAACATGGTGGAGGTGCATTGTCTGCATGCACACGCATATTGGACACATGGGCAGGGTGACATGCCCTGTATTGGCCAGTGTTAACACTCCATAGTTTCTATTGGTGGCCAGTATGCATTGTACTACACACATTTTGGAACATGAGTACACGTGTGTGTGTATTACATGGGTTGATACTGTGCTGTGGGTGATGCTGTTGTTGCTATCAGTCATTGGTTTGCATTACTAAGGTTAACACTGTCCTAGCTGCATAATCCTTTAGTAATGCACACTGTTCACCTACAGGGTTGCATGGACCGTGCTAGCACAAACACAAGAAATACTCACTTATACCATAAAAGTGCATTAGTCTCATGGACCCCTGCCATAAACTAAATATATAGTAGAAGGTGTGAAGTTGTACGAAAAAAAGAGCTACATACCAAGAAGGGATAACCTCTCTGGTCAGTATCATTGGGAAAATCCAAGCCCTCATTAATCATACAAGGCAAGCTTCAAAATACAAACTGGCAAGGATTCCAAAGACAACATTAAAGCTTTCTTTAGTGTTGTTTATAATCTAGAAGGGAAATCTCAGATCGGGTCAGAGTTAATGTAAATGGTCACAAAGTACACTTATCTGGGTGACATTACCAATATATTGTCAGACAGTTTGAATGCTGATTCCACCACCCTGTTGTTACACAAGGGCCACATTTCCAGACCTGAAGAATGTAAAACCTGATGATTCACAGACACTCTAGTTAAAACATCTCTTTACCAAAGTCCAAACCACAGTGGCAGTGGTACTGGACAGTGTCCCTGGCTGTGTCATACACAAGCTGACATATGAAGTCACCACTCACCTAAACACTCTGTCCAGATGCAGCCTCTATACAGGTTACATACTTGTGGAATGATGCACAGTAATGGTGTTCACAGTCCACAAGGGCTGAGCTACAATGTCTTCTTATTCTCCTTTCGGATGCTCCCATTAGGGGTCACCACAGTAGATCATCTGTTTCCATTTCTTCCTGCCCTCTGCATCTTGCGCTGTCACACCATGCACCTGCATGTCTTCTCTCACCACATCCATAAACCTCATCTTAGGCATTCCTCTTTTCCTGTTACCTGGCGGCTTCATCCTTAGCATCTATTTCACAATATACTCTGCATCCCTCCTCAGCACATGTACAAACCAACGTAATCCTGCCTATCTGGCTTGGTCTACTAACCTTCAAACCTGGGCTGACCCTCTAATATACTTATTCCTAATCCTGTCCACCCTCGTCACACCCAGTGCAAATGTTAACATAAATGTATTAAGGGTAGAGCTACAACAGATCCTGCAAACTCTCACCCTATAAGCCAGACAAATGTTATCTGGAAGGCTATGGAGCACAGCATTATGGAACTCATTAACAGAGATATTATGAACCTACAAATACTGCACCATGCACACTTAGGTTCTCTAAAGGTCAGATCATGGCTCCTACACCTAGTAGACTTCAAGCCAGTTAACAAGGCTATAGGTGAGGGATGGGAGGTCCACACAGCCAAGCTATAGCTCACCCAGCAATTCATACCCATCCCACATTCTGGTATTATACATAACCTCAACAGACTGACCATAAACGACTGTTAGATGATGGATTGACAACTGACACACATATGTAGGACACACAGTAACATCTGCAGCCTCCATGTACAATTCTATGCCAGTAACATGTGGTATTTACCTGCACTCAGTCCTGGAACCACTCCTGTTTGACATATAGCTTTCTTAGGTACAAGCAAACACAGTAGGGATATGTCTGCCCACGTTTGATGAAATTGCATACTGTAGGCTATACTTTATTCTCCAGATGACACACACATCCTCCAAAAGGGTATCATAGAGACAGATACCTGGTGTCAAAATTGTAAGATTATGCTCAGCAAGATATTAAGGATGAATGTAACTTTGCTACAAATATGCAACATAAATAAGGAATAAAATAAAGCTTGCTTAAATGCAGAAATAGAGTTTAGTAATATGTGATTGTCATCCGTACTAAATGACCTTGGCTTAAAAAAATAAGAACTTACTTATGAGTGTATTACACACACATCAAGAAAGCCGACTTCCTACAGACATGACAAGAAAGTAATTTGCTTTCTTTAAAGAACTGACAACAGGACATGTTTTTCTAAGAAAGTTTAAAAACGTGCTTTTCTAATCCACAAGGTGTTTCCTTGAAGTCAGTTTATTTATCAGCATTTGCACAAGAACAGATGTGTCAGCATTTGCGTCATCAAGGCAGTATTTTTCCAAAACCAAGAGGGTGTGTGTTTAACTAAAAAATATATATAAAGTCTGTATTAAATCTAGTTATATTAGGGGTATGATAGGGACACATTTTGTCCTGAGGTAAATGTTATATTTCTTACATCATCTGTACTATATGAGAAGTAAAGTAGAACATTTTCTGAAGTTGTAACAGAAGTACGTGTGGTTTATTATGAAAGTTATTGATTACTGTTCTTAAAGACAGGTGCTGCAAAGTAGATTCTCTCATCAGTGTATATTCTGCAAGTTTCTGTATGCAACGCACTGTGAATGCAACTATAACCAGACTTTGATTCCAGCCAGCCAGACTGAGTGTCTTAAGAAGACTTCAAATCCATCACAGTAAGCATAAGAGTAACAGCACAGTGTTATGGAACAATTAAAATTTAATTTTTCAAAAATCATTCTGTAAAGCTATAAGCCAAAGAAAGCATAGTTATCCACTTTTAGAAAACAAAGTATCCCCAGACTACCACATAGGTAGTAGCCTCCAAAATGTGGTACAGGTACTAATGTATACATAGAGCCATGTGTTTAGTCATCTCTCCTTTGATAATCACATTATCAAAGAGTTTTGGAAATCCCACTGTGGAGCACATAAGCAATAAAGGGTTTGCATGCAGATCAAGAGGTTGTTGCACACCTATAATGATTAGTCATCTTTGCCAGACTTTGCTTGCTTTGGAACAGGATTCAAATATACCTTAAGCATAAACCCTGACTCACACTCTTCAATAGAAACCGTAATGAGTGGATGTGAAACAGAAGACGTATCCCAGGGATCACTGCAGTGGCTAAGCTTGTCACAAGTATACAGAAGTAACCTAAGGTCTGGAAAAAGCCAGCACGTTCTGGCAAGGCTAACAGATGCTTTCATGGAGAAAGCATAGTACCCACCTATGAAAAAATTGAGGTCACATGTATGTATATGGCTTTGCCCCACAGCAACCTTACATGTGTTATGCACATACAGTTGTCATTGTGATATGTCATACACTAGAAAAATCAAAACCCATTCCACATTGACCAAAGGTGTCACACACTCAACAAGTGTGGGATTCAAACTGCTATCTAACTATATTATGATACTACAGCACAGCACGTTTACACAACAAGCTGTACACATTACAGGAGTTTTATTTTTCCACAGGTATATTTGCAGGATGGTGACATCATCAGACTCGACAAAGATGAATATATCACTTTTAAGGGGTGTGAGTAGTCTCCAAAAAGGATGCTTTCTCCTCAGAGAGAGACAGACACACAGTTAACAAGTGCAGGATTCAAACGCCTACTTAGCTACATTATGATACTACAGCAGTACACATTTACATGACACGCTATACACATTACTGGGATTTCACCTTCCCACAGGTATATTTGTAGGATGGTGACATCATCAGACTTAGGGGTGTGAGTACTCCCCAAAAAGGTTGCTCTCTCCTCAGGAAGAGACAGACACCCACAATTAGCAAGTGCAGGATTCAAACCCCTACCTAACTACACTATAATAGTGCAGCAGAATGCATTGACACAACGCACTATACACATTACTGGGATTTCACCTTCCCACAGGTACATTTGTAGGATGGTGACATCATCAGACTTGACAAAGATGAGTGTATCACTTTTAAGGGGTGTGAGTAGTCTCTAAAAGGTTGCTCTCTCCCCAAGGAGAGACAGACACACAGTTGGCAAGTGCAGGATTCAAACCTCTATCTAACTACATTATAATACTACAGCAGTACACATTTACACAGTGCACTATACACATTACTGGGATCTCACCTTCCCAAAGGTATATTTGTAGGATGGTGACATCATCAGACTTGACAAAGATGAGTATATCACTTTTAAGGGTTGAGAGTAGTCTCCAAAAAGGTTGCTCTCTCCCTAGGGAGAGACAGACACACACATACACAGTTGGCAAGTGTGGGGTTCTTAATCCAAACTAAGTACTTTTTTACACTTCAGCAAGCAATATGGAGTTACAGGATGCAATACAGACATTACTCGCTGACAGTTTGCCCAAAGGGGTTTTTCACTTTTGCTAACCTCAGCAGGCTTATCATACTAGGTGTATTGTGAGTATATTGTATGCATAGGCAATAACCATATCATATATGGGTTGATGCACCACATGCTGGCACACACGGGGTCAAACTGGTGGCTAAGCTCTTTCAACCCAATACTGGACAATACAGTCAAAAGGAGTAAGGTCATACAAGCACAACACCATCAGTCTCACATAGACATACAATATAAGCACCAGCAAAACACACACATAAATACACATTACCATACCTGGAGAATACAAATATTAATCTGAAAAAGAGAAAGTGTCCTCCTAAGCAGACAAGCAAGCAACATGCACCTCCAAGCACACGCCAGAAAACACATAATACACCAAAGCAGTGTGCCTCACAACAGGTTCTAAGGCAAAACAACATACCCAACACACTAGTAGTAAGTGATTCCATAGCCAAGCACACAGATGTTCCACTCACTAGGCTGGACAAGGGGAAGGTCACTGTCAGTTGTCTGTCAGGCACTATGATCCACCACATAACACAAGCATTACATCACTCCAGAACAGGTACATATATGACGTGGTCTTTGTACATGTCAGTGTGAATGATCTGAGACATACTTCCCAGGACAACATGACAAGAAATATATAGTAGCCCTATGATCATGTAGCCCAGGCTGGTATGACCCTGACCTTGAGTAGCATCTTAACTTCACCTACATGATACTGCAATATAACAGAAAGATTATAAACTTCAACAATTGGCTGAGCTTCTGGTGTTATTCAAAGGGGATCCAGCCTCTGTCACCCCTATACTTCTGAATACTGGCCAAGGCTCTTGCTGTCCCCATATTACCTTTTTTAGGCAAGGCTCAAAGGTTCATAGGTTCATAGGTAGGCACTAGGCTATTGGCCCTGGAGCCTATACAAGCCTAGCCAAAAAGGTACCCTGGCTTTTGCCACCCAAGAAAATTATTTTCCTGTGCCACTGTCGAGCAGAGCCACAGAGGTGATCCCCGGGGTGAATTTCCTATTTCCCATCCAATCATCAAGATTTTTCTTGAAGAGTGCTAATGAGGAGCTTTGTTTGATATAGATAGGTAGTTTATTCTGGAGTATGGGAAGTCTCTGGGACAGGAATCTATCCCTCAGGCATGTTCTGTTTATTGTGGTGACAAGGTTTAGGTCCCTAGAGCATGTAGCTCGGATGGATTGGGATTTCTTTAAGTGGAGCATATTCAACAGCTCTGGGTTTGACATAGCTTTGTATGCTAGGCAGAGATCACCTCTGAATAGGCGATATGCGATGGAGTAAAGCTGGATTTTTTTGAGACGGTCTGTGTAGGGCATCTGTTTGAGGTCAGTAATCCTCTTTGTGAGGTATTTCTGTGGCCTTTCCAGTTGTTGTAGATGTCTTGTGAGGTACATACCAAAAGGGGTGTTGTACTCTATAATGGGTCTAATGAGTGATGAGTAGAGGGGAACAATGACCTCTTTTTTTCTGGATGAGAAACCTTTTGTGATGAGGTGTGCCATGTAGAAGGATTTCCTGACTACTGTGGTGATGTGATTATCAAAGGAGAGACTACTGTCCACCTGTGTCCCAAGGTCTCTTATCACACTTACGGTGTTAAGTATACTACGGCCTATGTTGTAGTTCATGGGTATAGAGTTTTTACCAAAGGGGATGACAATGTACTTTTTGGCATTGAGCTTGAAGCCATGGCTTTGACACCAGGCATCTGTCTCAGTGAGGCCCTTTTGTATGATGTCCACATCATTAGGAGTTTCGATGATGGCTCCTAGTTTGCAGTCATCTGCGAACTTTGTTAGCCAAAGACCTGTGTTAGCCAAAGACCTGTGTTAGCCTGTACTTCAGAGAAGTAGATACCAAACAGGAGAGGACCCAGGACTGAACCCTGTGTTACTCCACTTGTCACTGGTCTGAAGTCAGAATTGGAGTCTGCTACTTTCACAGTGTGGGTTCTGTCAGTGAGCCAGTTGGCAGCTCATCTTGGGACATAGGGATTTATACCTAGTTTAGTGCGTTTATCTATAATTCCAGAGTGGGGGATGGTGTTGAAAGCCTTGGCAAGATCTAGATAGGCTGTGTGAACCACCTTACCCTTGTCTTCAGCTTTGGTGACTGTTTCAAAGAAGTCTATCAGGTTTAGGAGACATGATCTGCCTTTTACAAACCCAAACTTGGTGGGGTCCAGAGTTTGGAGATTACCAATGTCTTTGTTTATAAGTTCCATGATGATACATTCCATGGCCTTGCAGACCACGCTTGTCAGTCTAATCGGGTAGTAGTTTCTGGGGTCTGTGGTGGCTCCCCCCTTGTAGAGTGGGATAACCGTTGATGTGCGCCATTCAGCAGGCACAAAGCCTGAGGTGAGGCTATGATTGAACATGGTACTTAGGTGGGGTGCCAGTTCGTTCTGTAGTTTGTGTAGAATGCAGCCTGTGATGTTGTCTGGTCCCATGGATGCTGTCTTCTTGCATTTGGAGAGTGTGGTTTTTACCTGTGCAGCCATGATTAAAGGAACTTTGCATTCTTCTGGTATAGAGATGGGCTTTTTAATGGGTAAGAGGGGGTAAAGTTAACACTGAACCTGTCTGCCAGGATGTTGGCAATATCAGTTGGGTCTGTATATTTAGTGCCATTTGTAACTCAGAGCAGATCTGAGTGTTGCCATTGAGATTCTTAACATAGCTATAGAATGCTTTGTGGTTGTCTTTAGAATCAGTGGCAATTTTGTTTTCGTAACTAGCTTTGAAGAATTTTATCAGAGATCGCAGCTTCTTTCTGAGGCTGACCAGGGAGCTCCTCCACTCATGGGAATTTACTCTCTTTTGCAAAGTTTCTTCCTTCTGTTGTACAGTTTATTTATGGCAGGGGACCACCAGATTGGCTTCCTTTTTTTGGAGGATAGCATCTTGGTTCTATTTGGGATAGCACGATCCATGCACTCATGTAAGTGGTTATAAAGTGCAATTGTGTAGGTTTCAGTAGTCGTAACTATATTGTCCATCTGCATGGGTGTCATGAAGTTCACCACTTCTGTCTTAAGAAGCATGAAGTTGGCTTTGGAGAAATATTTTACCATGGTTTCCTTAATGGCGGGTGGGGGCAGAATGTGGATATCTAGGGTAATTAGCTTATGGTTGGATCGGACCAATGAGGTGTTGACTTCAGGTGTGGAACACTGGTCACTCAGGACAAACCAAACCCCATAACCATCACAAATAATGGTTTACTATCAATAAGTCAAAAGTTAAAATAAAATGTGTATGTATTAGCGAAGTGTTTCGCTGGATGTACACATTTCCATATGTACCTAATGTCGAAAACAGCTGCGACATTTTCGACAATCAACAGCACTCCCACCCTTCCCTTAACTCCCTATCTAACTAGCCTAAACTCACATTTATGCAGGGGGGCAAGCCCCCCTTCACTCACACCCCCCCTAACTTAATATTCCAACTCCGAGATCGCACTACAGTGAGGAAAGGGATGTATTTTCCTAACCGCACTGTACCGCGATCCTCTTACATGAGCAAACGTTATAATTGCGAATGCACAGTCCATTCGCAATAATAACGTTCACTCACATAACCTGCTGAACTATGAAGTATTCAAACATATGTTGTTCGAATACTTCATAGCCATGCAATTGCATGCCAGCATTTTCATAGTAAACCCAAATAACCACAAAGTGAGCTAAATGCTACTCATTGCCAGAAGTCTCAGCCTCCAAATGCACACACTCGAGGCACTTCTCAGTATGGAGAATATTGATATCTGTGCAGTAACAGAAACCTAGTTCAAGGCTCCAGAGAGCACACCAGCACTACCAGAATACTACTCATTCCATACCTTCCAGCATCAGAACCTGGATCATAGCACATAGGGTGGGGATGCATCCATATTCATCAAGGATACCTACACCTCTCTCTACATCCTCTCTACAGGATATGTACCCATAGAATGTTGTACAGCAACATTCTTCCCACTCCACAGGGGTGGGGCCACAACAGACCCTTGGCATTCCTGCTCTATGAGCCTGACGAGTCTGATCTGCAAGGCAATGGAACCAATCATAATGGAACTCAACAATAAAGACATTGGGAACCTTCACACAGTTGAGCACACCCAGTTTGGCTCCTTCAAAGGCAGATCATGCCTCCTGAACTGGGTGGATTTCTTTGAGACAGTTACCCAGGCTACAGATGATTGAAAGGAGTTCCACACAGCCTACTTATACCTTGCTAAGGCCTTTGACACCATTCCCCAGTCAGGTATCATAGATGAACTCACCAACCTGGGCATAAATCCATACAGCACAATATGGATTGCAAAATGGCTCAAAGATAGATCCCACAAATTAAGAGTTGCTGGCTACATGTCAGTCTCTAAACCGGTAACAACTGGTGTCCCCCAGGGTTCAGTCCTGGGTCCCCTCCTGTTTGGTATATACTTCTCAGAAGTACATGCCAACACAGGAGGGTTGTGGTTGACTAAGTTTGCTGGGAACTGTAAAGTGTTTGCCATAATAGATTACCCGGATGACACAAATATTCTCCAGAAGGGACTCTATGAGACAGATGTGTGGTGTCAGAATCATGGCCTCAAGCTCAATGTGAAAGAATGCATAGTAATCCCCTTTGGGGAAAACAAAGTACCCACAAACTACCACATAGGTGTTACCCCTAAAAACTGACGAGGTAATAAGGGATCTGGGGACAGAAGTAGATAGTCAACTTTCCTTTGACAACTATGTTGGCAAAGTGGTTAGGAAATCCTATGTGGCCCACCTAATCAACAAAGGGTTTGCATCAAGATCAAAAGAGGTAGTGGTGGCCCTCTACTCTTAAGTCATCAGACCCATCATTGAGTACAATGCACCATTTTGGATATACTCGACTAGGCATATCCAGCAGCTGGAGAGACCACAGAGGTACCTCACCAAGAGGATTACTGGTCTCAAACAGTTGTGTTATGCAACACAACTGGAAAAACTAAATCTGTTCTCTGTTGCATACTGCCTTCTCAGAGGCAAACTCTGCCTAACATACAGAGCCATGTCCAACACATAACTGTTGAACATGCTCCATCTAAGGAAAACAAAATTGAGTCACACTACACACTCCAGGGATATGAACCTCATCACAACAATGAATACAACATGCTGGTGGGATAGAGTACCATCCCAGAGACTTGCCTTACTGTGGAACAGAGTCCCAATGTACATCAGACAGAGCCCCTCGCTGACACTCTTCAATAGGAACCTTGATGAATGGATGGGAAACAGACAATTCACACCAAGGATATACATATATATATATATATATATATATATATATATATATATATATACACACACACACACACATATATATGTAAATATATATATATATATATATATATATATATATATATATATATATATATATATACACAGTTATTTCTACACACACACACACACACACACACACACACACACATATAAATACACTTTCCCTACTGTTGAATGACTGTGCTGCATGATATTTCCGAGAAAACATCACCCATGTGTACAGCTCAAATGGCTTAGTGATAATTTGCTGTGGCTATGATGTGCGGGGTCCTATGTTTGAGACTTGCAAGGGCTGATTATTTTGTTTCTGGGCAGAACAAGATCTGTTGGATGCAGAGTGATTATGGGACTTTTAAGCAGTTGTAAGTGGGTTTACGTGTGTTTGTGCAGAAGTAAGCAATGCTAACTTCCGGTTAAATATCCTTACAGACAGCCTGAAAAGTGCTTAATCTGTGTAGGCATTGCTTAGCACCATGCAAACTGGCTTAATCCCACTTACTACTGCTTAAAAGTGCTTACTGCAGCTTACCCCCGTGCTAATTTCTTTAAAAGTAATGAAAAAAGGAGTGATAGGAAAGTGGTGAAAAAGGGGGTACAAAGATGGAAAGACAACAGGGAAAGTAGCTAGGGGATGTGCAGGATGTGTGTAGGGAAGGTCCATAGCTGTCCATTTCTTCTACAACAGCTGTGTATATATACTGAGTTTGGAGGTATATTTGGACACTCAAACCCCTGAGAGAGGGATGAGGACAGCAATAATGTGCTATGAAACCAATTAGACCAGATTACATGTGTCCAGTGGACATGTGTGCCAAATGGACAGCTATGTATGGGGCAAAACATTTTTTGGGAACAGATTACCCTTTTTTTTAAGGTGAGAATGGGATGTTAGGGAAGGATAGTAGGTATATTTGGAGAGGTAGGTTGGGTAGGAAGATAGACAAGACAGACAAGACAGCATACAGGGCAGTATATGACACATGTGGGGGGTAAACACCTTATACGGGGAGGGGTGTTTGGAAATTGGAAGCCCATGAGCCCCTAAATGGAAACAACCTTCACGGCCCCGAAGGTGGCTGTGCTGGGGGATGAGCATGAGGGGCAGGCTGACCCTCTAAATGTGCCACACGGCCATCAAGCTAGCATAGCAAATCTCCAAACTCCCTCCGGAACTCACTATGCACCAATCCCCGGACCTGACTTCAGGTGACAGTATCCTGTTCACACCCGGTCCCAGGAGGGGGGACAAGCCCCATCCCCTGACGCAGCTCCACCCGAAGGTGGTGCAGGACCAGCAGACAAGGAGGTCCCGGGGTGGGTCCCAGATGTGCTGCGGCTCGGTGTCATGGTCACATGAGGTGGGAAAGGTAGGTCCGCTGGGACCGGCCTTCCCAAACGTGCTGTGGTGTTGCTGTTTTAGAACATATGTGGGTTAGTAATAGCCAACACAATCCAGGATTTGTTATAACATCATGAATAGATATTCCCATTAACCCAAAACACCAGATTTGGAACAGTTGCATAGCAAACAGAACACATGCATATATGGAACCACAGTGGCCATTACAACAGCATGCAGGTTACATTGATAGCAAAAGACTACCAATGATAGTATTTCAACATGGAACATTAATAGAAACACATTTCAATATGTGTTGAACAATAGGACATATGTCCCAACAGTAGGTTTGGTGTAAACATACCGATTGATGTGCGTGTTTTGATTATTGTTGCAGATAATGTGGGGGGGATGTCAATTAACAACTTATATATCCTTGCAGTACTTCCAACTTTAATGATTATTGCTCTAATCATTACTCTACAGGTATTATTACAATACCCTATGGCCTTGGTATGGGCAGTGGTATGTTTGTACACAGTGTATACTTCAACTGTCTTATAGCTAAATTCTACTTCTCTTACCTGGTAGACCTGTGGAGGAAATGTTTGTTAACACTACCTGACTGTTTCTACACATATTCCCAGATTCGTAGTTGTAATTATGCACATACATCTCAATCTCTTAATCCACATCATCTGGACAAAGCTTGACAACATGGGGTACAAAGAGGGACATATTTTGTATATTGCTCTTATAAACTTTTAGACAGTTGCTAGAGTAACATGATTTGTTTTAATACACATTTTCTGAAGGATTTGAAGTCTGACAGTCAAATGTATGTCATTATTTGGTGACTACAATCCTGAGATCATCCCACTGATTTGCCAGGAGAAAAGAGGAACAGGCCAAGAATATGAGCCAAATATCTGGACATTCTGGGAAAATCTGTACAGTTAAGAGGTATGATTATGCATACAGCTTACTACCACTCTCAGGATTCGAACCATAGCTGTGTCTGCTAAAAATACAACAATTTCTGTTTCATCAGAGTGAGCTATTTAGATACCACTGTCTATTCCTTCAGTGTTTTCTTTCTAAGTCACTTTTGGTTGAACAATCTGACCTTGTACTTACAACATTCTTATACAGACATTTCTAGACATATGTTTTATGTAGTACAGTGTGGGTAACAGTGGTTAACACAACATTACTATTCAGAGACTGCAACACTAAATGCCATATAATACCAGAGTAAACACAACCAGTCCAGGATTTAGAACTTTATTGTCGGGCAGTTACGGTTTTATTGAAATAGAACCTATATGGGACTATTACTGTCATATTGTCTGCTTTATTCACTACAACCCATACACATTTTTATACTGCCAGGGGATTTACTACTACCTTATATTTATTTGCTATGACTACTACAAGCAGGATTGTTACTCACCAGCCTCGCGATGCAGCCTTTGCAGCCTACTGGCATGGACTTCCTGATTCACAGCCCACTCAGCTGCAGCTGTAAAGGGAATAGAGAAATATTTAGCCATACCTGTCTATCACATACACAGGCTGGACATTTGTAAACAGTTATTGATATGAATACTAAGGCACTGCTGGGACATCACCCCCTCTGCCTTGCTTCTTGGATCTACTCATCCAAGAGCTCCCTCTTCCTCCGCTTGAAGTTGACATAGTGGTGCTGGACCTGCTCACAAGTCTGAGGTATACCAGTGGCACTGGTGAGATCATGGGCGAGATGGTCCCAGGCATACACTTTATATTGGGAGCCCTATTACTGGCCCTGCAGCAGTCTCTCATCATGGTTATTTACCAGGAGCCCTACCATGACCTTGGACTCCTATATGGCCCAGCGCTGCACACAAAAGCACATGCCCTCACCAACACCTGCCATACGGCCTACAGTGGGAAGCTGCAACCAATTATGAGCTACATTCCTGCCTGCAGGGTTTAAATACGTCCGATTTCCTGCCCTTTGCTGTGATTGGTTGGTTTTGAATATGCTGAGCTAAGCCAAGCTACGGGCAAACCTGCTTAGCTAAGGTTGGCAGTGCTTAAAGGGGCAGGATCAGCACTTCTTACGAATGGGCAAATCCACTTAGCTGGGCTACTCATTTCTTAGCAGTCATGTTTTCACAATGCTTACATGTCGTAAGCAGAACTGTGCAATGCTTAGCATTGCTTATTATTTATTTTATAGACTATCAGCTGCATGGGATTGATTCATCATTCATTACATATTATAAATTTGTTTACTGTCCCTGATATCCACCAATGTGCTTTCATTACATTTATTCATGTGTGACTATACTGTATGGTGCACTTGTGCTTATATGGGGATTTCACAACTTTCTTAAACTGACACCTCACATCTGGAACTACTACAGTACTCTGGTTAACAAATATATGTTATTTAGTAGCTAATTATAAAAAAATGTTCATGTACTGCTTTCACATGTAAAATGGTCACAGTGGGCATCAAACCAGGAATGGCTGCATATAAAGCATATGCTCTAACCACTACACTATTGCAGTACTGCTTAAGTTAGATGTCTCTTGCTATTTAACTTCTTGCGCTGTTTAAGCTGGACTAAGCATAGCTAAGCAACTGGCACACCCATGCAGCTATGCTTAAACTTTATCACATTTAAAAAAAAATATTTGTTGTGTTTTTTCATTTGTACCCTTAGAATATCCCTGCCAATGCTGAACCTGTTATTCTATCAACTTTCTGTTTTGTGGGACGATTGTCCCTTTTGGCTTTGTCCACATTTCTTAATCTGATGGGTTGGGAGGTATGCACTATGTGCGTATGCTACACGTGTTATTCTATCCACTTTTGCCTCAGTAGGGACGATTGTCCCTTATAGCTTTGACCAGCTTTCATACCATGACGGGTTGGAGGGTGTTACGAGTGTTCTCGCTTGTTTTAAATTGCTGAAAGGCAATTCTGGAGTGCAGGGGGCATGTATATTGTGAGAGCTTTGCTCTCATGCACACCCCCTGCACTCATACATGGAACCATGTCTGTTTTACAGCACAGCAGCGTGCCATCATACATATGCATGATGTGCTGCCGTGCTGAACAGGAACGGTCCCTGACATGCAGAAATAACTTATTCCTGCACGGCTGCTCGCTGAATCCGGGGGATGGTTTAATTCATAATACCCTATCAGCATGATTCATGCATATATAAACTAAGTTATTTTTAGATTTTTAAGTACTACAGTTGACTCCCTCCATCTAATGCATGGGGCCTCATAGATCTCTTATTCTTATTCCTGCTGCTAATCAAACAAAAGCTGCATCTTGCTTTCTTCAGTGTTCAGCAGCAATAAATCAGTACTGCTTTACATTTATAAATATTAATAAAGGTGAGCTGTTTGCCTGTTTTTGTGTGTGTGTGTGTGTCAGAATGTTTTTGATTTGGGCTTCATTTAGGACATCTCCATTTGCTTCGGTGCAACAAAAGCCCATCAGCTCTCCAGACATTAAGGCATTAACACCAATTCATTGCTCTTCATTTGCCATTCAAACAGAGGCAGCCTTACTGACATATCTCAGTTTTTAAATATATTTTACTGCTGGCAACCCTGCATGGCAAAGACAAGGAGAAACAACAAGAACCAGCAACTGTACAGCCTGATTTGTGGTAAAACAAAAGCACAATTGTATTAAAGATTTTGTACTCCAGGCTTGTTTGAGCCAACATTTCTGCATTTTTCTTACCTAAATATAAAATAGCCAGCTTTTTTACACTAGCAATCAGATCACAGCTGTTACAAAAAGAAAAAGAAAGTACTACCTGCAAGTACTGTAAAGGGAGTTAGGCCACTTTTTTAGAAAATATCCACTTAATAATAAAAAAGTTCTATTTATATGTTTGATGTTTAATGATAGTGTGTATAAACTTGGCTCTAATCCCTCTTTGGATTTTTTGTACCTATGTTTAGGATATATTTTTTTTGTAGTAATATATGCAGGGAATGAACTAAATTGCACAGAATTTCCCTTAATTCTGTCTAACCAGTGAAATCTTTATGAATGAAGAAGACATAAGAGCTAAGAAACCAGTAAACGTAAGTAATTTTGTAATGTATAGAATAACTAGAAATACACAGCATGTGCCAGTGTATAATTAAATAGAACAGGAAAATGGTTGTGGGATGAAGTAAGCAGGAAGCAATAATTATAAATGCACTAGGAGTGCACCTACCACAAATGTTACAAGTGCATGTGCTCAACATTTTTACAGTAAATAGAATAAATAGGACAACATAAGATGTGTCATTGCATAAGTAATTGTGGTGTAAATACAGGAGATTATATGGCTAAGACTGCTATATATGTGGAAGATGCATATTTTGCAGGGAAGCAACATCAAGTCTTTGAAAGTTAAAAAGGTCTATGTCATTCATCACTTTTATTGCTACATTCAATAACATTCTATGCATAACCACATCATGTTGTGAAATTCTTTTTATATATGTAAAAGGGAGAAAAATGTCAAAGCAAGGATTCCAAGGTACTTGTAAGGAACAAACAAATATAATAAAGCAATGCATCATGAAGTCACATTTGTCTCAATAAAACTGAAATATGATGTTTCTAGAATGTGAATTTGAAAGTTATTGAATTCTGGGTATAGGAATTGGAAAATGAGATTCTGAGGGCTGAACTGAAGTAACAGTGAACAAAATTACATCCGACTTGTCCTGAATAATTGATTTGGAATAGTTCCTTATTTGGAAAAGGAAAAGTCAGAATGCTAGTAAGTGAATGATGGATGTATCTGTTTGCAAAGTTGCTTGGTGTAGTGTAATGTGGACATTTTGTGTATACTCATGCGTGTGTGTGTGTGTGTGTGTGTGTGTGTGTGTGTGTGTGTGTGTGTGTGTGTGTGTGTGTGTGTGTGTGCATGTGTCTGTGCGTGTGTGTGTGTGTGTGTGTGTGTGTGTGTGTGTGTGTGTGTGTGTGTGTGTGTGTGTGTGTGTGTGTGCATGTGTGCGTGTATGTGTGTGTGTGTGTGTGTGTGTGTGTGTGTGTGTGTGTGTGTGTGTGTATACGCTATATCCCAATATCAGTAGTCTATAGTGGAATCCAAAATGCTTTTTAACCCTTTTTGCCCTACTATCAATCAATCATCAGGTCCTTCCAGACCTATCGGCCCATTCATTTCCATTCAATAGGTTGAGGGTTGACTGGGAGGGGCCATAATGTAGACAGCCATCAGGGTTTTTTCAAAATTGTTTTTAATTATGACCTAATGTGCATAATGGGTATTTATTGTCTCGAAAAGTAGGGGAAGTGCAATAGGCTGGTCATCCCTCATGTCCACAAGGCATATTCCCAGCAAGCAGCCCCAACGCCCTTCCTTTAAGAAAAGGAATTGGATTTCCTAAGCTCACTCCCCTATGTAATCCCTGAGCACCACAACCTTCCACTTCCAGTGGCAGAGGAAAGTGGGTCATGCCAGTTCACATCTCTCCCTCCCTTCCTGGCTTCTTCAGTGCTGTGGCTGCTATTTAAACCACTGTAGCCTGAAATACAGTAAGGGCTCTGTCTCTTTGCAGTATGGATCCATTCAGAATCTAAGCATTTGGAAATTATGTGGACTTTTTATTGAAATAGTTACACATATATTCACAATATACACAAAATAAAACTACATGCAAGTATAGTATTATACTTGAGTAATGTTACTCGTGTTTTCTGTAATTTTCATTTGTAGTAATATGTATGTGAGTATATTGCTATTCAACCCCTACACCACCTTACTCTTGTGTGCCAATCCTTAGCATACCATTGTTACTAGCCCTAACCCTGCACATTAGGGTACTAAAGGGTATATATTACCTTAATATGTAGTACACTTAACATACTTTCCTTGTTTACTGGTACTGTTAAGAAAAGGGTGTTTTGTATCTTATACCTTAGGGTACTAAACACCCTTTTCTTAATAGTACCACTAAACATAACACCTAGACACACACACACACACACACACACACACACACACACACACACACACACACACACACACACACACACACACACACACACACATAATCTCTCTATCTGAAAGCTGAATCTTTAGGTAAAAGTTCATGTCTGGTAGAACAACCTATTCCCATTTACCCTACATGTGATGTTTTCAGTTTTGATTCTTTCTTCACTTGACAACTAAGGCATTTGACCATTTGTGACACTAAAATGTAATTCAACAAATGTATGTCATTAATAGTATGGGCACCCATATATGTATGTGAGTCTGAACATCGGATAGGAGCAATTAGTGGTACAGAAGAAAATGAAGTATCCATGGGTCATTTCTATATTTTATGAATGTATATTGATGTTTCTGTTTGTACAGCAGGTTTGCCAAGGCAATACAGTGCACATTATTACATATAATATAAATTCTTATAGCTTCATAGGTAAGCACTAGGCTAGAAGCCTTTCTGGTCTATTTTAAGCCTAGCCAATTTCCATTTGGGTGCTTGAATTAATCTGTACCATTTAGAGTTAAATGGGCCTTTCTCTTCCCATGGTCAATAATTATATATTACCCTTAATGAGAATAAATTGGATCATATCACAGAATCTTTGAGGGGACCCATGCATGGGATAAAGCATTTAGGAGCTGCCTCTATCCATTAGTGGTACAGGGGGCAGTTCAAGAGTAAATTTTCTATTTCCCATCCATAGATGTAAGTTGCACTTGAAAATGGACAGAGATGAACTTTTTTTGTGTATAGGGAGTCTGTTCCCCAGCGGTGGTATCCTCTGTGAGCTATATCTGTTCCTCCAAACCATTATTTTTGATGTTGCAGCAGAGGCTTGGATCTCTAGACTGAGTATTTCTGATGTTATTTGATTTGTTTATGTACATTAAATCCATCAGTAATGGGTCAGAGGATGCTTTGAATGCCAAAAACAGATCACCTCTTAGCAGTCTGTAGTATACTGACTATAGTAACAGGGCTTTGAATCGGCCCATGTTGGACATATCGTTTAGGCCTTGAATCCTTTTAGTAAGGTATCTCTGATATTCTTCTTTATTATATTCTACATTAGTAATATTTTTTTACATGGAAGATTAATAAATACTCTTAAAGGTGTATGACTCTTTATAATGGCATGCAATGGTACATAATGTTGAAAATATTTTTCAAAAGGTATAATTGTTGTAGTTACATACAATGGTTATAAAAAGTATACATACTCCTGTTAAAATGCCAGGTTTTTGTGATATAAAAGAATGAGACCAGAATAAATAATTTCAAAACTTTTCCCATCTTTAATGTGACCTATATCCTGTACAATTCAATTGAAAAACAAATAAATCTGTTAAGGGAAAAATATGAAAAATAAAAAACATACAATAAGCTGGTTGCATAAGTGTGCACACCCTTAAACTAATATTTTGTTGAAGCACCTTTTGATTTAATTAAAGTATTCAATCTTCTTGGACAGGAGTCTATCAGCATGGCACATCTTGACTTGGCATTATTTGCTCACTCTTCCTTGCAAAAGTGCTCCACATCTGTCAGATTGTGAGGGCATCTCTTGTACACAGCCCTCTTCAGGTCACCCCACAGATTTTCTATTGGATTTAGGTATGAGGTCTGACTGGGCCATTCCAAAACTTTAATTTTATTCTGGTGAAGCCATTTGTTTGTTGATTCGGATGAATGTTTGGGGTCATTGTCATGTCGAAAGGTGAAATTACTCTTCATCTTCAGCTTTCTAGCAGATACCTGAAGGTTTTGGACCAAAAGTGACTGGTATTTGGAACTGTTCATACATCTCTCCACCTTGACTACAGCACCAGTTCCAGATGAAGAAAAGCAACTGCAAAGCATGATACTGCCACCACCATGCTTCACCGTGGGGACGGTGTTCTTTTGGTGATGCAAAGTGCTGTTTTTTCACCAAACATACCTTTTGGAATTGTGGCCAAAAAGTTCTACCTTGGTCTCATCAGATCATAATACATTTTCCCACATGCTTTTGGGAGACTTGATGTATTGTTTTGCAAATTCTAGCTGGGCCTGGATGTTTTTCTGTGCAAGAAAAGGCTTCCGTCTTGCAACCCTACCCCATAGTCCAGACATATGGAGAATACGGGAGATTGTTGTCACATGTAGTACACAACCACTACTTGCCAGAAATTCTTCAGTACTGCTGTAGGCCTCTTGGCACCCTCCCTAACCAATTTTTGTCTTGTCTTTTCATCAATTTTGGAGGGACGTCCAGTTCTTTGCAATGTCACTGTTGACCCATATTTTCTCCACTTTTTGCTGACTGTCTTCACTGTGTTTCATGGTATATCCAATGCTGTAGAATTTTTGTACCCTTCTCCTGACAGATACCTTTTAACAATGAGATCCCTTTGATGCGTTGTAAGCTGTCTGTGAACCATGGCTTTTGCTGTAGCAGGCAACTGAGTAAATGTCAGGAAAATCCTACTAGGACAGCTGAACTATATTTGGGGTTAATCAGAGTCTCTTTTATTGATGACAGGTGTGTACCCAAGAAGACTGAATGCTGTAATTAAATCAAAAGGTGCTTCAACAAAGTATTAGTTTAAGTACTACACTTATGCAACCAGCTTATGGTATGTTTTTTATTTTTTATATTTTTTCCCCTAACAGATTTGTTTGTTTTTTCAATTGAATTGTATAGGTTATAGGTCACATTAAAGGTGGGAAAAGTTTTGAAATGATTTATTGTAGTCTCATTTTTTTATTTCACAAAAACCTGGCATTTTAACCGGGTGTGTATACTTTTTATATCCACTGTATAAGCACACAAGAAGTGTGTCTATCTACAGAAGAGTATTTTTCATAGTTTTGGGCCCAATGACAAACCACCCAGATGTGGTCACAAAAACAAACTCAGAGCAGATTGACCCATCTTGTTTGGCCATTTCATTAAGATCCAGCCAAGGAAATTATATTTATCATTTTTCTACCACTTTTAAAATTTGAATTTGTCTATACTTTTCATTATTCATTTCTTTTGCAGGTTTTGGCTCCAGTTATCTCTTGGGAGATGATTTATGTGCTTCCATTTTTGTGAAAATTCTCCATTCTCTTTACAACCATCCACCATTGCAGATTCAGTTCATATCCTCTTTCTCTCATAACCACTTTTTGGAATGAGTGCATTCCATGAAAACTACAAATTCCACAAAGAAGTGAATTCTTCTTTTAGATATCTGTAACAACAATAAATGAAAATACTGCAACAACCAGATCCAAACCAATTTTGGTAACGCACAAGAAGAAAGCGCACAAATTATAAAATAAAAATATTTATTCTGTAATAACAAATTCTAGCGCCTCTGTGTCACCACCTTCATGGAATATCAGTTCATTTCTAAAACACACTTTTATATCCTTTAACTTCTTAAGCACCAATTAATTAACTAATTATACAATTAAATACATTGAATACTTAAAGTAAACATCTCCAATTTAACTCAGTATTTAGTCCCTTAGGGACCATTGTATTATACTTCAAAATATAAAAACATCCTTTATATAAAAGTTTTTCTTTCATCACTTCTTCATTATCCCACACACAATCAATTTGTTCTAAAATAGTACCTTTTAAAAGGTTAACATTACCTTGATGGCAGTGTTTAAAATGCAAGGAAATCATTTTGTCTTCCCTCTGATGTTTAACATCTCTCAAATGTTCCATAAATCTAGTGTGAAACATCCGTTTCGTTTTGCCTACATAAAAGACATTTCAAATGTTTGCATTCAATTGAAGTTTCTATAATGCTGACAATTCATCAAATGTTGTCAACCATTTCTTATGTTGTTTATATCTTTGTTAAGAGAATATCCTTTTCATAAATATGTGACACCAAACGAAAGATAAATCACTCCTTCCAATTTTTCAGTGAAGTTACTTACAAAGAATCAAAAAAACTAGGCCACCCCTTCTGCTTGAAACAATGTAAAATGCAACTATTTTCAAGGTACAACTTATGTTTGGAGTGCACTTAAACATATCATGTTGAATGGCTCACTTTATACTGTGCCTCATGGTCTCAGGTTAAGACTATTTTGTCCCCTGGTTGCAACATCTTCTGGCTTTCTTTTGCTTATGTGTCATTACTGTTTATATTTTATCATATTAGATGCTTAAGACAGATTTAAAAATACCTTTCTTGTTGCTCCTGTTTCTTTGATGTTTATGTCTTTTTCATGTAACCTTATTTGCTTGAAGTATTTGATTTTTGTAAGAAGGCCATTGTTAGACCCTTATCGGTAGAGCTGTCTTTTCCAGATTTTTTGGACTGTTCATTACTTCACAAACTCTTTTGGTAAGTACCAAAGAGAGACATAACATAAGGGCTAATGCATGAATAACCACTCCATTATTCATGTGGTAGTAAGTGCCATATGACAAACTAAATGTATGGTACTATGTTGAATGCACATTATATTACATATTGCATCCCTCTGATTTAGCCTTAGTGCTTACATTAAGAAGAATTGTGTAGCAAAATTTATCATGGAACAGTCTTTATTATTGCATTCATTCCATCTACTTGGCTTTTTATGATATATAGACATATTACAGTCACTACAAATTGAAGGGGCATTCATGGCTGATTCTACAGAAACAGCAAGTAATTAGTCAAAAGTAGAACAATCTTCCATGATTGCTACCTCATATCATAGTAATTATGGATGATATCGTATTTCAATTGGTCAAGTATAAGGAGCAGCCCAAACACTAGAAAATACTATGTGAAATGTACTGACATCTTGAAGTAAGGCTGCTGTCCTGTACTTCTCGACTAAGGAATACATGTTTTTGATGCACACACCTTTTCTCTTATTCCAGTGGAAGAGTATAAGAACAAATTTGTTAGCATCGACAGATAATTTCAGCAAGAACAAACTCCCATTGTGTGAGCAGCATGGCAAGCTGAGAAGAAAGAGTTGTGTTATGTCTGTCCAGCCATGTAATTACCATGCTGAGGCATGGAGAAACAGTCCATATTCAAAGACACATGGCATTCATTAACAAAGAAGCAGTTAATGCCATAGCGTGTACAACATTAATGATCTGTATTATCTATTTGAAGAAAGGTCTTCTATAGTGAAAGAATTATATAAACATGGATAAAACAGGAGTGTTTCTACTACAAAAAACTGAACTGTTGGAGAAAGTACCACTTATATACAATAGCAGCCAAGAACTGTTGCAGAATCTGAATCTAAGTCTGTTATAGAGTGTAGTTCATAGCTAAATCTTAACAGAAATCCAAATTATGTTACAAGCACCAGCCCAGTTGTATCCAAATGCTTATGATTTCTGCATGGTAGATAACCTTCATTTTGTAGAGACAACACAGACCTTTGCTGTATTGGATACTGTGACATTAACTGTTTCATACTGCTTCAAATACTTGCTGTTTGAGTTTTGAATGTGGACTGCTTCTCCATGTCTCATAAGTGTTAGTGACTTAGCTAATCAGGCTATACACAGGGTTTGAGTCTGATGCATAGACAGTAGCCACTGTGACTTCTCTACATAAGAATGGCCCTTCTAGAGACCCAAGAAATTGTAGGCACATCATCTTAACCAGCCTCATATGCAAAACTATTGAATGTGTCATAGCAGAGCTCATTTACATAGATATACTCAACTTAACTGATCTAGACCTCAGTCAGTTTGGTTTTTTGAAGGGGAAGCCCTGTCTCTTGTACCTAGTAAATGTCTTTGCAAATGTTACAGAGGCAGTGGAGAGCAGTCATTCTACCTATATGGACATGAACCATGAACGAGTGCAGGGGGCATGTCCAAGAAGTGCACAGACATTGAACATGCCCCTGCACTCAGAAAGTGATGTACAGCACTTTCTAAATTGATCTGGCATAATATTAGAGATTTACTGTAATATTATGCCAGTATTTCAGTGTCCGCAGACACTGAAATGAAATAAATGGTCATTTCAGTGTCTGCAGACGCTGAAATAAACACAGCAGCAAGGAAGGAATGCAGGGTGTGTGTGACAGGTTCTGTGACACACCCCTTGCATTGCCAAAGTGTTGTACTGTACGACACCTCCACAACCTGCTAAAGCAGGAAATGTGTGCAAATGCACAAATCATGGGGAATAAATCCCTCAAAAGGGACACAACACACATATTGCCCACTAAACCCAGAAAGTTGATAGAAAACAGGTCACACATTAGCATGAATTACCAAAGGGTAGAACTCTGAAAGCAAATGTATGCCAATATTCCTTGACAGCAGTGCATGTGGACAAAGGCACAAATAATGGGGGGAAAAACAATAAAATAGAGACACGTCTGAAAACTTGCCCTCACACACTTAGAAAGTTGATAGAAAACAGGATATGTATTAGCAGGAGTCCCTGAAGGATAGAGGCCTGAAAACCAAATGAATGCCATTATTTCACAATTGCAGTTCTCAATCAGTTGTTAGAACACCACAAGACTCACTTGTATAACATAATAACATAATAATAATATATACTTTTTTTCTAGGCTAAGGAATGTTTAAGAGTAGCTAAGCAGGTGTGCAGCTTATCACCCTCTGCTTACCATGGCTTAAACATCCCATAGGAGATAAATGCAAATATAGAAATGCACTTTCCAAGCTGAGATAGTGTAATGGTTATAGTCCTGGCTTTATATGTAGACATTCATGGTTCGAGTACCAAGACTGACAAATTATTTTTCTATGGGAAAACAATGTTAAAATTATGTTTGTAAACTTAATTATGTAGCAACTGTTTTTTGTCAAACAGGGTAGTGTAGCAGGTCCAAAAGTAAGGTGTCAGTCTAGAAAAGATGTGAAACCCCCATATAAACACAAGTGCCCCATACAGTATAGTCACACAAGAATATAATGTAATGAAAGCACATAAGGGGATGTCATGGAAGGTAAACATAAAATTATAATATGTTAGTAATAATGAATCAGTCGCACAATCCTGATACTCTATAAAATGAAATCTGAGCAATGCTAAGTAGTGCTCATCTATGCTAAGCTGGTATAAGCATTGCTTAAATGTAAATGCTAAGCAATAAGTAGCCCAGCTAAGTGGATTTGTGCAATGATAAGCAGTGCTTAACATTTAACCCTTAAAGCACTGTCAACCTTAGCTAAGCGGGTTTGAGCATCGCTTAGCTTAGCTCAGCATATTTCAAAATGGTCCAATGATGGCAAAGGGTGGAAATTTGACCCTATTTAAACCTTGCAGGTGGGAATACAGCCATAACCAGTTGTAGTGCATCTTTGCAGGCACTATGGTTGAGTAAGAGAGGGATCATGCTTTCGAATGCAGCGCTGGGGCATTCAAGAGTCCAGGGTCATGGTTGGACTCACAGTTAAAGACCATGAGGAGAGACTGCTGCAGAGCCAGTACCAGGGCTCACAATACAAAGTGGAGGCCTGGAACCATCTCGCTCTTGATCTCACCAGTGCTACTGGCATCCCCCGAACTGGTAAGCAGGTTCCGCACCATTTTGCTGACCTCAAGCATAGGAACAGGGAGCTCTTGGACCAGTGGACCCAAGATGCATGGGCACAGAATGTCCCAGAACTGTGTAAGTATCAGTATCAATTAGTTTTTACCAAAGTCCAGCCTGCATATGTGATCAATAGGTATGCATAAATGTTTCATCTCCTGTACAGCTGCAGATGAGAGGGCTGCCAACATAGACGGGCATGCCAGCAGATTGCTAAGGCTGCACTGGGAGGCTGGTGAGTACAAATCTAGCTTGCAGTATTCAGGGCAAATAAATTGAAAGGAGTAGAATGTCAACTGCCAAAAGGTTAAAATGTGTACTGTGTGTAATGAATAAATGAGACATTAGTAGAGTAATATTAATGAACAGGATATCTATCAATAAAAGTGTCAGTACCCTTCAATAAAACTAAAAACCCCAGACTGTTGTGTTTACTTTGGTATGTGGAGGTATGAATCTAAATGTGTACAGGTTCTGCACAGCAACTGGCCCCAGGATTCATGAAGCTTGGTGCAAGAACAGCATTAGGCTTGTGCCGACCGTGTGGTGAAGAGATGGCGCAGTAGTGCCATATGCATATTAATGAAGGCACGCTGCCGCCACATCCACGTGCATAGGAAACGTGCATGAATGCATGGGGCATGTCTAAGCACTGCACGGAGGGGTGGACATGTCAGCTGTTTACGTGCAACCTAAAACGCTGAATAGTACAGCCTGCCTCTAATAGTAATCACACCTGTCAGTGTCCGTGGATACTGTAACATATGCAAAGCATGCAAGACAGTTTTGCGAACACAAAAATGAGAAGCAAACACAAATGCATGTAGCTGAATATTGAGTTCCCATCCCTCGAACAAATGACATTTAAAACCCCGTGCCTGTATTCTATTGTAGTGTTGATAGTTATACCAAGTGGAAGCGAAACGCATCATGTTAGCGCGCCGCCAATAGATAAGTCTAGCCCAATGGTCAGGGTTACCACCTGTCCCACATTGTGAGGGACAGTCCCCCTCTGGGCAGTTGTGTCCATACCAAAACCATTATAAATGTAAAATATCCTGTGATCGTAGGACATAATTATGTCCCACATCTTATGTAATATTCACATACAGTAGTTATTTCCGTATGTAAAATACCTACATGTTACAAGCAACAGAATAAGCAAGTAAATAAAACAGAAGAAGCAGCTAAACTGCTACAACAATAAGCTTACATTTAGGCATGAAACAAAAGTACTATCTGTTGTACTGACCGTGGGTATGTGTTGCCCTGAAAAATCCGGTGTGTCTCAAATAGACATCCTGGCCATATGAAAAGGTGGCGACCCTACCAATGGTCAGAGCATTTGCACAATAACTGGCCAGCCTCTTAATCCCCCCTAAA